>NC_133478.1:17880781-17935335 GCF_025370935.1 Choristoneura fumiferana
TAATCCATTAGTGAATTCCTCTGTACTCAGTTTACGTGCAGTTGTGAGGCAAACCATATCGCTGCTATTTCTGTGAACGAGTATTGGATTGTTTATCGATAATACACTATGTAGGTGTTGAAGCGAGGTTGATTTAGTGTATAAAGATGGTATTTCCATTTTTAAATTGTACTTGTAAATTTACTTACAAGGAATAATGAATACTGTGATACTGATGGTTATTTTACTAGTTCTTTTAAAAATCACATTATTACTTACTCGTACATGTATAAGCATGTGTAATGCAAAATGCAAATGCAAAACGCATTTTAAAAGCAGACTGCAGTTATGTTTATTTTTAAAAATAAAAGAATGTTTTTTAGGCAAAATGAGCTGACTAGGATCCTATTTAATTTTTCTACCCAGTATATGTTTTGTAGTGTAGCTGTCGCTTGTGTAGTTTTAACACCTGGATGCCAAACGTCTTATAATAAAGTCCCGGCCGAGACCTTCCTACCCTACACGTATAATGATAGTGGTCAATTACATTGCGCGCCCTGTAATAGGACCTTTAAGACTAAGTTTGGCTTTGCCAGCCATAATCGGGCGCATAATAAACAAGCCTTTAACGGTTCACCTTTGTCGGACACGACATGGAGGACTTCATCAGTTTGTGACACTATTTTCCCGAATACAGATTGGTCCATAGTTCAAATCATTTACATTTATGTACACTACGCAACGTAACTCAAAAAATGTAGTATAATTTCAAATAACACCTCTAAAATTTTAAATTCTTTATCTCAAGACAAGCCTTTCAGCAAAGGCGTTAGCACGTTACGTTTTCAGTTCGGTTTTCTCAGCTCCATAATCCGCGAGATAATGGAAACTTTTGCGTTAAGTTAAGTACAACTACTTGTATAAGTCTCTGGTGTATATGGAAAGAGCTTCGGCGTAATCCTGGTGTTTAAATCGTGTGTTTGCTCAAAGGAATCTGCTTTGTATTAATGCGGATTGAAAGAGAAAAGATTTCTGACTTACAAGGTTGAAATTTCACTAATATAATAAGTAAATGCGAAAGTCTGTTGTTCTGTTTCACGCTAAAAAAGCATGACAGATTTGAATAAAATTTGGAATGTGGATAGCTGAATACCTGAAATAACATAATATATGGGCTACTTTTTGTCCCGATATCCCCACAGGTGATTCTTATAAGGAGCCCTTTCATTTGATATGTCACATGGAATAAATTGCAAAATTAGTTTTTAATTTTATACCTAGTCAACCTCTCAAGAAGAAAAAATAAAAGAAAAAATAAAACCAAATAAAAGAGAAGGTAGCCGTCCTTTTGTATTTATAAGGAGGTTAAGGAGGCAGCTTTGAGTAGAGAGGTGGAGAGCCATTCATCGGCTACACCGACAAGAGTGTAACTCTTAAATAAGAAGAAGAATAAGTCAACCCCCCAAATCTAGCCATGCTTAAATGCTTAAAATTCATATTACATTTCAAATCAACCTGTGCAGCAGTCTCAGAGCAAATTGATTGTGAGGTTGTGACCTAGGTTGTGACATATACACAGAGACATGAATGATGCTATCATGGCCCGCTGCATCGATTTGCAATATATTTACTTATAACAACATATTTGTGACTCAAACAAAGAAAATGTAGTACTCTCACAGTACTCTAGCTGCCTTGCAATGCAACACACCTAAACTCCTATTCAATAGAATCTGACAATCCTGTAGACACTTCCAGCCTACTAATATAAACACCGGGCTGCCTAAGGCTTTGTGATGTGACTATTATTCTTTTTTGATTCCTTTTAGATCATAATTGCAACAACAGGGACATATTATAATCAAGTGTGCCCACGATAGGGTGTCTTAAATATGTAGAAAATTGACAGATTCTATTGAATTGTACTTTACGCAACCTATATCTACTTAATTAAACTTGATTATTAGGACTTCACTCTCCTTTAGAAACAGACGTGAAACTACAGGTCAAGGAACCCGTTTATTTATGTAGACCAGTGTTTTTGTTTGTCTGTCTGTCTGAAGCTAAACAGCGCTGGAACTTCACAGTTTCCTGATTAAATTGTAACACTCTTGAGTCATACTTCAAAGAAATTGCGATCCCTTCAAATAGCGAACCTACTGTGTTAAAAATAAAGTTGTGTTAAATACTTGTGATGTATAGATATCATTTAATAATATTGTAAATCTTACTAAATATAATGACCCGGATAACTCACGCCTTAAATCGAGTTTAGCTCGACATGTTTCGGCCTAATCCGTAGCCTTCGCCTTCGTTCTTTGAGCAGCGGCGCGCAGTGCGCGTGTTGCAGCAGCCGCTGAGTCGCGTCTGCCGAAGACGAAGGCTACGGATTAGCCCGAAACATGTCGAGCTAAACTCGATTTAAGACGTGAGTTATCCGGGTCATTATATTTAGTATGAGTGAGTCTCACGGTAGTTTCATGTTCAAAATAATTGTAAATCTGTTTAAAAAAATATATCCTCGTTGATTTCTTGCCGGATTCTTCTCAAGAGAGGTTTTTCCGAACCGGTGGTAGATTTTTTATTGACTTCGTGCTTGTTATAGCCTAAATTGAATGAAGATATTTTGACTTTGACTTTGTTGAACGGAAACCGTCTACAATACAAAAGGAAAGAACATTTTTATCAGACTACACGAAAGCCAAGAAGGGTTTAGCAGTTTGTGTAGGCATGTTTGGTTAAATACTTGTAATGTATACATATCATTTAATAATATTGTAAATCTGTTTAAAAAAATATACCTTGTTGAGTTTCTTGCCGGATTTTTCTCAAGAGAGGTTTTTCCGAACCGTGGTAGATTTTTTATTGACATTCGCTTGTTATAGGAATGAAGATATTTTGACTTTGACTTTGTTGAACGGATAACATTTATATTAAATACAAAAGGAAAGAGTCTCATTTTTATCAGACTACACGAAAGCCAAGAAGGGTTAAGGTTTTAGCAGTTTGTGTAGGCATGTTTGGATCTACGTAGATATGTTCCACTGTATTCAATGCCTAAACTATTCATCAGTTACATTTTAATGAATAGGCTTTCAATCTATTCCTTATTTGACCAATGAAAACATCATTTTCTTCACTTCTTCATCTTCAATCATCTTTTCTTTTAGGAAGAAGTCTCTCACATTATTTTCTGTTCAAAATATCATTTAATTTCTTTCTAACCTTCAAGTGAGGTTTTTCTTGCAAAAGACGAGAAATTCATGTTAGGTTGAGTTTGACTTACCTATGTCAACTTTACGTTCGTTTGTCTTTAGGTACTGAACTAACACCCCTGTAATTAGGTTTACCTACTACTAACGAACAAACAATGTAAAATATATTTTTTTTGTTTCTTGTACACTTCAAATTGAAATTTATTTATTCATCTATTTCTTGTATACAGCATGTCTTAAATCTTTCGGAATATTTCAATAGGTCGTTTGACAGATATAACCCTCTGAAATATTTCGGAAGTATTTTGAAGATAGCAAAAATACCTTATCTCGAAAAAAAACCGGCCAAGAGCGTGTCGGACACGCCTAAGATAGCCATTACGAAAAAATCAAGTAATATTTAGGCTGCTATTTACTCTTAACCTACTAATAATTCTCAAACAATCTTAGCCATTATAGTTTTCCTTCTAAAATAACAACAAATATTATTATAAATTTACGTTTTACCAATTTTCACCACAAGCCGTTATTAATATTTATGATATAAAACAGTGGGCTAGCTGTTCCCGTGACGGGGGCGGCTGTGTTTACTTTTCCCAAGTTTTTAGAGATCCGTTAATAATATAAACAAGCTTTATTAATAGACGTCGGTTGTTATATTACGACTCTTTTACAAGCTTATTTTATTCTACCTTCTCAAATTTTGTATAGAGCAATGATACTGGCCAGATTGTTTACGGAGGCTGACTTGTTCTCATCGGTCTTATCGGTCTTGAGTATGGTCATCATCGTCATCATCATCATCATCATCATCATCATCAGCCTACAGCAGTCAACTGCTGGACATAGGCTTCCATGGCGCGCCACAGCACTGTCTTCAGCCCCTCGCATCCATCCGCCGCCAGCGACCCTCTTAAGGTCGTCCGTCCACTATACCTCAGGACGCCCTACACTACGTTTTCCCATCCGTGGTCTCCATATACGAGTGTGTGTAAATTTGCGTAATTAAGATTGTTTTTTGGAGTCTTTTTGTATTTTTTACTTCAACTCCAAATTTATTACTTTTACGGTCATCCCGTGTTGTTTCTCGATGAGAGCCTGTGTCGCTGCTTAAAAGTGACTAAGAAAAAAGCAGGCTGAAATGTGTGACTAGACTCCTGTCCAGTGGTGGTGGTGTAGGGGTATGGCACGCAGCACGGAATGCTGAGGACCTGGGTTCGATTCCCACCGCTGGTCTCTTTTTCTGGGTTTTTCTGTGCATCCATGTTTCAGTTTGTATTTTCGTTAAAATACGTAGCGTAATCTTACTGGTTGCTAATCAACTTTAAACTCTTGGTACTCATTGCAGACAAGCAGGCAGAGGATCGTGGGTTCAAACCCCAGCTTGCACCTCTGACTTTTTCGAAATTCATGTAGCTTTATGGTGATGGAAAAAATCGTCAGGAAACCTGCACAAACCTGCGAAGTCAGGTGTGGGTGTGTGTGGTGCTCCCAATCCGCAATGGGCCTGCGTGGGCACTACGGCCCAAGGGGCACGTATTTGAATATCGAAAATTGAAATATCGATGGTTAAAATAACGACGGTCAAAATATCGACCTACGCTACTTTCGATATTTTGACCGTCGACTTTTTAACTTTAGATATATTCATTTTCAATATTCAGATACGTCCCCGGCCCAAGCCCTTTCATCCAGAGAGGAGACCTGTGCCCAGTAGGAAGTATATAGACTAGGATGATGATGATGATGGAAAATATGCAAACATTCTATTGCATACAATCCAGTCTCTAGTGATGTGCTAAACACTTTTAACCCTCCACCTACTTCCCGCCAGCTGTATAAGTATAAGGGTTAAGCCAGTGAGGCCTAGAAAAGTGTGTCAAGACTGTACCAAGTTAACCTACCCTCATAAACTAGGATTGCAAACTGACTTCCAGACAGACGTGGAGGGCATTTATAAATGACTAGCTTTAGCAAATGGTGCCTGAAAATCTGGTCAGAAATATGAATAGCTACAGAATGGATATGGTTACGTTAAAACAATATTTTTATAGCATTACGCAAGGGCATTTTAAATAGAGATAAAACCATTTTTACAAACAAATCTATCAATTGTAACGAATTATGGTAACACTCAGAGATAAACAATGTGCTATTCTGAATGTCCGTCAACTTTCAGAGACCATTCAACTGGACAGGTGAGATAAAGTTAACAATATTATAATATTATTATAATTGCAAAATTGCCATAATTTTTATTAAAATACTAAATCTAATGGCTAACGCGAGCAAAGCCGGTAAAAATATAGTACCATAACCCTAAGTATCCAAGTCCCCGTGTTTATGTTCAAGCAATAAATAATACATAAGCAAAACCAGTGAAAATAAACCCTCAGACAACAACAAGACAATTCGCGGTGAAATGTTTGTAATTTTCCCGAAATTATTGGAGCCCGTGAGTAATTTTGTACAAACAAATATTTGTAACAAAGCTCTGGTCTTGGTGTAGAAACTAAAATAACAATGTAATACAGATTGTTTCTAACCATGTGATTTGTTTGCAAAATATTCAACTTTAAAGTACAAATTTTCATTAAAATCGAGCGTCCCCCCCCCTCTAAAATCTAAAACGGTGGGTGGAAAAATTTGAAAAAATTCAGGATGGTAGTAAGTATATCAAACTTACAAGAAAAACTATAATAATTAAGTTTTCTTGAGAATTATTAGTAGTTTAAGAGTAAATAGCAGCCTAAGGTATAAAATATACCTAAACTTGGAATATTCCGTATAAAATGCGAAATGGCTACGGAACCCTATTTCGGGCGTGTCCGACACGCTCTTGGCCGATTTTTTAAACATGTGAGAGATTCCAAAGCCCAAGCTTTCATATTCTGAGAGGAGGACTGTGCCCTGCAATGGGACGTAAGTTCTCAGAAAGGATCTTAACATCTTAAACTAAATGTATACACAAGATTAGTTGACGCATACAGGTCAAGAGGAGATGAGATGCACCAATGAAGGTGCAAACCTGGTATTTCATATCAACTATTAGATTAAGTACATGGTGTAAGAGCCAAGCCAAGGGTAAAAGCCAGTATGAAATATTTCTTGTACATACAAATAAGTCACAAAAGTACACTGTACAGTACGGCCTATATGAATATCTTTATCATTATATTGACAGTAAGACGCCCAAGGGAGTAAATACACGTCATAACACTTAAGTTAAGTGTCGTGAGAGCTATTACGATATTTAATAGCTGTATCGATTGATCGGCAGTAAAACAATAAGAAATACCCATATATTACCATTATATACAACCCTTCAAGATATGTTTACAGTTCGGCTTTGTCTTGTTTTTTTAGACGCCTTCTCCAGCAACTGAGGGCTTACTCCGAAGTTCGAAAATCGAAGTTCGTATCGTACCGCCCCTCGCTTTCGTATTAAATAGTATAAGTGGCAGAGAGACCGCACGACACGAACTTCGAGTTTCGAGTTTCGTAGTAGCCCTGCAGGTCAGACTTCTTTGTCGGATACTCTTGATAGAGCAGTCGTGGTCACATAACACGTCGAACAATTCTACGACAATTATCCCTGGCCGTTTCTTTGGAGCTAGTGTTGAGAGGAGTATTTGTTAGGGCTTTTATCTGGTCAGTCCAGCGCATAGAACGTCCTCTTGATCTTTTGCCATTGACCCTTCCACCTCAGTCGCTCTTTAGAGTCCACGTCGAGTCACAATACATGTCCAAAATATCGGGGGTCGTGTCTTCCAATATTTCGGACATGTGGACAAGGACATCAGACATAAGGACAGACAATTTATTAAGTAAGCAATCTTGGGCTATCCTCTGAAGTTTGTAGATGATAATTTATTAAAAGAATGTTTTTAGCCGGATTCAGTTCTACTTAGGTTTTTTCAAGATCCATAAAATTTACCTAGATAAAATGACTTCGTTGGTTTGGGATGTAACTATATATACGTTTGAAACGGTTTAACATAATGACACATACAATACAATTTACTCTTTATTAACCACCACAATATAGTAAGCGGTAAGGAAAACAGAGGCACATAAATTTTCAAGATAAGCAGTAGGCGGTCTTATCGCTTCAGATCGATCTTTTACAATAGAAAGAAAAGAAGTAAGGATAAACTTCTCTCTATTGTAAAGAACTCGCGTAAAAGAGGAGTTGTGGAGGCATGTAGCAGATAGACGCCACACGCATGCCCAAGTTTGGTTCCAGGCTTTAGCGTGCAGAAGGACCAGAGCATGTGAAGGTGATGTCGTCCCTTCGATCTCGAATTTTTTTTGTGTCCAAAGTCAAAGACAAAGTCAAAATATCTTTATTCTGGTTTACTAATGTTTCGGCGAATAACGTTTGGCAACCTGTTTCATTTCGCAACTTTTCATTTCCCAACTGTTTAATATTTCTGAAACTGTAAATATTTCAGGATTTTTATAAAACTAACCTAACCTAACCTAAAGGGTTCTACACGATGACCCTAAAATAAATCCTGAAATATTTACAGTTTTAGAGTTTGCGAAATGAAACAGGTTGCCAAACGTTACGTTGCGAAAAGGCAGTACTCGCTTTATTCTATTTAGGCTACAACAAGAATTTATGAAACATTGTGCGTCGTAGGTGCCGCTCCCGTATAGGCTTGTTCAGACACCACAGAAAATGCCACTGATAGAATGCTTACATCATTTGTCACAGATGCAAAGGCCGTTGATGATGGTGATGATTGTAAAACAGGGCACGATCTCACCATAATGGCAGAATTGGGACGATATTTTCCAACTCAACCTCATTAATGTACCGTGATAAATAAACTCCAAATAAACAAAGACAACGGAAAAAGCAAATCAAATAAACACTTCGTTGAATGAATTTCTGTTCCCAATAATCATTTAGGTCATCTACCGGATTCCGGTAAAGTTTGTTTGCTTTGAAAATGAATCATAAATATCGGTTTGCGGCTCCAAGCCTGTGCCAGGGTACTGGGATTGTATGGAAAAGTGACACCAGTTGGCGCCAAGGGGCACAGTGAGTTTGTAATCATTTACGAACGCTTCTTTGCGTAGTTTGTTTTTATTTGTTTGCTTTCGACTGCTTAACTATTTTGTAACTGGATTCCAAAAAAATTTTTAGTTATTTAGACTTGGATAGATTGAAAATGCTATTTTCGGACGGCAAAAAAAACCGCCTTCTAAATTAATATTTAGAAAATCATTACACATAATCTCAACAGCAAAGGAAACAAAATTTAATTCGGAGCCGAGACCTTTACAATTATAACTAAATCATAATTAAAAACCAGCCAAGAGCGTGTCGGACACGCTCAAAGTAGGGTTCCGTAGCCATTACGAAAAATTTAAGTCATATTTTTCTAAGGATTTCGTAGTTTATATTTTCGATAAGCAATGCTTGTTAGGCAACGGATAAACATTCTAGATGAATACATACTTAAATGCATATTAAACACCAAAAACCCGAGAAAAAACATATTACATACAAATATCTGCCCCTGCCGGGAATCGAACCCGGGACCTCAAGCTTCGTAGTGAGGTTCTCTGACCACTTGGCCATCTGATCTTCACACACATTATTCACTACATTTGTATCTGACTCGATTGAGACTGATATTTAATTCAACGATCTTCTGTTATTAGCCCCGTTACATTAACTCAAACATGTTTTCATGATTTACTGAATAAAGTATTTTGATACCGTTCCATTTCCATATGCATCTAGCCTCAAGTCTAACTGCCACACCGATTTCCACCTGCATGAGTTATGCATGATGCCCACTAGTGATGGAAGGGCTTGAGTTCGAATATTTATCTGTATATTCAATAGTCGGTACTCGGTATTTAGTATGTAAGAAAATTTTAAAAAAAATGCAAGATTTTATTTCATTTCACCTGTCCCGTTGTCTGTAATCAAATCTTGCATGTAAGTTATTTATAAATATCTACTTTCAGTGGTTGGATTGACTTGAAATTTGGCATTGTAATATAAATCTGGTGACAAAGAATAAAAAAAAAGTAAAAAAAGTGACAAAGAATAATCTGGTCATGAAATTCCGGTGATCATGACCAGGTCAGAATTGACTTCACTGGAGAGAACTCTTTAACAGTGAATGGTATCGACTTAAAATTCGGTAGGTACACGAATGAATTTCTGATAAAAATACAAGTAGATACAGTCAGAAAAAAAAACTTCTACTTAATTATTCTTTTACTGGAAACTAAGTTTTAGTGAATTTCTCTCTCTGTTAATCTATAAATTAGTTAAATAAAAACTCATGTAATATCCTATACAGTATTAGCACAGCCCTACTCCTAAGCAAAATGTACGCAGTGTGGGGTAATCTTAGATTGGTTACTGATAAACTCCAACCATAGCCCATTCCATAGCTCGCTGAGCAACTTTGAGCCTACTCATAAGGCATATAGTGAAACACCATGTCTCGTATCCATATGACACTGGCAACACACACTGATTGAAGACTCTTTTTTTTTTTTGATTGAGAACTTTCGTCTTAGCAAGAACTTGGAAAAAAGAAAAACCGGCCAAGTGCGAGTCGGACTTAAGCACGAAGGGTTATCTCACGCTTATCTACACACATGAGACATTAGCAAAAGACGCGGCAAAAAATTCACGTTTGTGTTATGGGAGCCCCCTTAAATATTTATTTTGTTCTGTTTTTAGTTGTTATTATAGCGGCAACAGAAAATACATGATCTGTGAAAAGCTACCACAGTTAATGAGATACAGCCTGGTGACGGACAGACAGACGGACAGTGAAGTCCCATAATAGGGTCCCATTTTTACCCTTTGGATACGGAACCCTAAAAACAAACTTTTGCATTGTTACATGACATTACAAAAATTTCACAATGTGACCTTTCTGGTTATACTCGCAGTAGATTTTCCTAAAACGTCAGACATACAAGCCGTCCTGGATTTAATGGGAAATCCTTTCATACGTGATATTCTCTCATGCCTGGGGCCATAAATAACATATAACCCACAAAGATTTGTCATGGAATTGTTTTTATATTATTCTGACATAGAGTTATGGAGATTCAGATTATCATGGGATATCAAATAATACCGTATGGCCCGAAAACTGAAGAAACGAAAACTGCCCTACTTGAGTAGAGTCAATACAATACATAGATTTTTTTAGAGTCATGTGGGGTCAACGTACACAGTGGGCAAGTGTACGCAATCCCATACATTTCAGTCCGAAATGTATTTTTTTTTGGCAAACGAGCAAGTGGTCTCCTGATGGTAAGAGATCACCACCGCCCATAGACACCCGCAAAACCAGGGGTATTGCAGATGAGTTGCCAACATAGAGGCCTAAGATGGGATACCTGAAGTGCCAGTGATTGCGTACACTTATCCTCTACGCACGTTTACCTCACATGACTCTATTATACAAACATAAAAAACAACCGAATTCATAACCTCCTTTTGGAAGTTGGTAGAAAAATACAGAAATTACAGCTGAGTATTATCTGGAAAAAAAAGCCGAAGCACACTTGTTCGACTTGACTCATCCTTCAAGCAGAGAATCGTGGGTTCAAACCTCTGGGCTTTTTATGAAATTCATGTGCAAAACGATGGTTGAAATTACCACGAGTATTACGGTGGAAAAAAAAACTTGCACACATACTGGTAATGTGCGAAGTTCCTAATACTCGTATAATATCTAGCTGGCTGTTTCTTAGTTGCCAGTACCTACTCTTTTATTTTTTGTTTCTTCTGCATTTTATTTGTTAACAAACTTTGGCAGTTAAGAAGTCACAGTCACGGCGGAATTGAGAAAAAAGTTTAAAAACAGAACTAGCTCTCGATAGGCACTGGCTGGGAATAAAGTTTTAAAAGTAAGACGAATTTTTATCGGACTAAAAGAACGTGGGAGTTTCACAAGCTTGCCATTTGCAAAAACTATATTATAGATGTTTTCGTATTTAGCAACAAGTTATTATATCTATGCTACAAATTATCTGTTGTGCTAAAATCATGTGATTGCTAACTATAATAACATACATTTTTCATGAAAATTATTTTAATAAAAACAGATTGACAAAGGCACGTAACGCTAACTCTGGCCCTTTACTACGAAGTTCAAAATTCGAACTTCGTATCTTGCCGTCCCTCTGACGCTTATATATTTAACACGAGAGTGAGAGGGACAGTACGATACGAATTTCGATTCTCGAATTTCGTAGTAGTCTCGGTAACTTATTCGATATGCGAAGCAAAGTGTGTAATCTAATGGCACCTTTCCGAGCATGCGAGGCAATCATCTACGACTCCTTTCAGCTGAGTGTATAATCAAAATAAGTGAAATGAAATAATTGATTTTGCTTTTGACACGGTAACGAGTAGTTTTTAGGGTTCCGGAGCCAAAATGGCAAAAACGGAACCCTTATAGTTTCGCCATGTCTGTCTGTCTGTCTGTCCGTCCGCGGCTTTGCTCAGGGACTATCAATGCTAGAAAGCTGTAATTTTGTACGAATATATATGTAAACTATGGCGACAAAATGGTACAATAAAAAATAAAAAATATTTTTTTTTAGGTACCTCCCATAGACAAAGTGGAGGTGATTTTTTTTTCTCGTCCAACCCTATAGTGTGGGGTATCGTTGGATAGGTCTTTTATTCAGTGATTTGTTTGTGAAATATTCAACTTTAAAGTGCAAATTTTCATTAAAATCGAGCGTCTAAACCGGTGGGTGGAAAAATTTGAAACAATTCGGGATGGTAGTAAGTATATCAAACTTTCAAGGAAAACTATAACGGCTAAGTTTGCTTGAGAATTATTAGTAGTTTAAGGGTAAATAGCAGCCTAAGGTATAAAATACACCTAAACTTGGAAGATTCCGTATAAAATACGAAATCCTTAGAAAAATATTACTTAATTTTTTCGTAATGGCTACGGAACCCTATTTCGGGCGTGTCCGACACGCTCTTGGCTGGTTTTTTTTTTATAAATAGCGTTAATGTGCAGTGATACGTCCTACCAAGTATATTTGCATGTATTTGCATGCTCATACTGATTTATTGATCATCATCATCATCACATCAGCCATAGGACGTCCACTGTTGGACATAGGCCTCCCCCGTAGACCTCTAGTTGCCTCGGTCACAAGCCGCTTGCATCCACCGTGAACTCGCGACTTTAACCAGATCATCCGTCCATCTCGTTGGTGGACGTCCTACGCTGCGCCTGCCGATCCGCGGTCTCCACTCATCATCATCATTGTTATTATAATTACAATTAATAATATACAATTTTGTTGATATCAAGCCTCCCCAGCCTCTCTAAAAGCTAACTTGGTTTGAAAATCTTGAAAAAATTCGTGATGGTAGTAAAAATATCAAATTTATAAGGAAAACTGTTACGGTTAAATTTGCTTCAGAATTAATAGTAGGTTAAGAGTAAATAGCAACTAAAGTTGTAAAAGAAATAAATAATAAATAAATAAATATCACTGGAAAATTCACACCAATTGACCTAGTCCCAAAGTAAGCTTAGCAAAGCTTGTGTTATGGGTACTAAGCAACGGATAAATATAATTATATAGATATAGATACATATTTAAATACATATTAAACACCCAAGACCCGAGAACAAACATTCGTATTTTTCATACAAATATCTGCCCTGACGCGGGAATCGAACCCGGGACCTCAAGCTTCGTAGTCAGGTTCTCTAACCACTAGGCCATCTGGTCGTCCAAAATATACTTGGGTACTTGGAAAATTCCGTACAAAATACGAAATCCATAGAAAAATTACTTGACTATTTTCGTAACGGCTTTTTTCGGAAATGTACGTCGCAAGGCACAACATGCAGGACTAATTTAATTCTATATGACATCTTTATTAAGTTATCTTATATCTTTTTTTATGTTTATCCTGGGCATGTTCGACACGCTCTTGGCCAATTTTCTTGCATGTCTAAGCTGAGCTTAAGCTCCTAATTCAGTTTAACGCGGGCTAACTCGTATTAGCCGTTGAGACGCTGCACTATGCAAGCGTTAACCAGACGCGCTTGACCGTGATTTGATTAAGATATACAAGCCACGGGACTGTGAACTATGTTTACTAACTTACAATACAAAACAAAACATGATTATTTCAAAAACATAAAGCGACGGCCGGGTTAGGATACCTGTTTCCTTAAAAAAAGATCTTAAAGATTCACGCGTCTTCAAATTATAAATCGCTCTAATTGCTCTCTTTTGTAAGATAAAAATTGACTCAATGTCTGCAGCAGACCCCCATACAATAAGGCCGTACGAAGTAATGCTGTTAAAGTAAGCAAAATACACCAACCGTGCCGTCGCCACATCGGTTAGCAGCCGTATTTTCCAAACTGCAAAAGCAGCAGAGCTCAATCCACCCGCGATTGCTGTGACGTGAGGTCCCCACTGTAGTTTAGAATCGAGCGTTATTCCAAAAAATACTGTTGATTTTACAAATTCAATAGTTTGACCATTTAACTTTATATTAGAAATTGAATTCGAGCTAGATGAATTCATCAATGAGAATCAGACTCTGTGTCTGACTAATAAAGACTTTTTAGCAGATGATGTAAAGTTCTCGAATGGAGATCGCGGATCGGCAAGCGCAGCGTAGGACGTCCACCAACGAAATGGACGAATGACCTAGCCGCAGTTCACGGTGGATGCAAACCGCTTCCAACCGAAGCAACTGAAGGTCTATGGGGAGCCATCCTATGTCCAACAGTGGACGTCCTATGGCTGATACTATGATGATGATAGGCATAATGATGTACTTAACCAAATAAGTTTGAAGCTAAGAATATTCCAAAAAAGGCAAGTAATTGGAAGCCATTTAGAACCAAAATAACGAAGGCAGGAATAAGTGATTTCGCAGGTTGTTCGCATAATGAAATGTAAATTAGATTGTTTTAGCAACTTCCTGACTCTTATTAATTTAGGCTGCTATGGTAAATAGATTGACTAGAATTGTCTAAAAATCATGCTTATGGAACTTCTTGGAACTATTTGGTTATTAGTAGATTACAGGGGACAATTGTTACTCGCGTCCGCAGGATTAACCCACCGCAACCCTGCACGTGTCCCCTGGGTGGTGCTAAATGAGTAACGCCTTTATAGGCAAGAGGCATACAGAGTGAATATACCTAATATATAAAATAATTGCGATGGCGACAAGGAATGCATCTGGCTCCCGGCGGAGCCCTCCTGGAACTTGTTCTTCCCAGAGTTCCATGACAAGGAATGTCGGGCCGTCTGTCCGCATTCTGCAGATTAATATTGAAGGCATAAGTAAGGCGAAAAGTGACTATCTGACAAAACTGCTAAAGGATCACCGGGTTGACATAGTTTGCATCCAGGAAACTCACACACGGGATGAGGCGGACCTTGAAAAAAGGGGAATAATACCTGGATATAAATTGATAAAAGCCATCCACCACCCTAAATATGGCATTGCTACCTATGCCAGATCGAGTCTCCCCGGCATAAAACTTGTCGACGCTGGTGATGAGTGCTCTGTTTTCTTTATCGTCATTCAAATCGACAACCTGGATGTGATAAACGTGTATAAACCTCCGAGTGTGCAATGGCCTGTCAATGTTCTCCCAAAACTAAATCACCCGAGCTTATACATTGGAGACTTTAACAGCCATCACCCCAGCTGGCGGTACGCAAATGTGAATGAGAGTGGCGAAGTGTTGGCGCGTTGGGCGGAAGTGTGCAATCTCCACTTGATTTTTGATGCTAAGGATAAGGGAACCTTTCACTCTGCCAGGTGGCGAAGAGACTACAACCCCGATCTCGTATTTGTGTCCAGGGACAATCTTGAACGTCCACTGCCCTGCAGCCGCTCGGTGATGTCAAACTTTCCGAAAAGCCAACACAGACCCGTTCTTGTGGAGGTTGGCATCAAGATCCCAATTAAAAACTCAATGCCTGTCCCCCGGTGGAATTTTGGGCGGGCTAACTGGAGTGGATACCAGCAGACATTGGACCGAGAACTGGCTTCTACAAAACTGCCCCCAATTACTCAAAATTACGGAAAATTTTGTGATTTGATCTTCAGAGCAGCGAAGGGCAACATTCCGAGAGGCTTTAGAAAAGAGTACATTCCGGGGTGGAGCCCTAAAAGTGAAGAATTGTTTAGGGACTATCAGAGTACGGGATGCCACAGCACAGGTGCCGAGCTTCTTGCGTCACTTGATGAGAATCGCAGGGCTAAATGGGAGACTGCCGTTCAGGGGATGGACTTCAAGCGATCAAGCAGAAAGGCTTGGAAAATCCTTAATACCCTTACTGGCAAAAGCTCTACCAAGGAAAAACTGTACAGGTGTGAATCCTGACACTATAGCGGAGAGGTTGGTGGAACTTACAAGAGCCAAACGAGATAAATTATTTACAAAACAAATTAGAAAGGACACCACGGCGCTGAAACGGAACTCTCCTAAAAATCAAAACTTGGCTAGGGCCCTTCGGTGTAGATGAAGTCACAAGAGCTATGAAACAACTTAAAAATAATAAAGCTGCTGGTCCGGATAATATATTTAACGAGTTTATCAAACATATGGGCCCTCTGGCGGTCGAATGGGTCGCATCTTTGTTCTCACACGTCTTGTTGACCAATAACTTGCCCAAACAGTTCAAACTGTCGAAAGTGATCGCCGTACTCAAGCCAGGAAAACCTGAACACCTACCGGAAAGCTACCGACCCATTGCGCTACTTAGTTGCTCATACAAGCTGCTGGAGCGCCTTCTTCTGGCAAGAATCGAGCCATACGTGGAGGCTGTAACTCCCCCAGAGCAGGCTGGTTTTCGCAGGGGCAGGAGTTGCGCTGACCAGGTTCTTGCCCTCACCAACCACATAGAGACTGGTTTTCAGAAACAGCTCAAATCCAATGCTGTCTTTATCGACCTCACGGCTGCTTACGACACAGTGTGGAGACATGGCTTGATATATAAGATGCTTTCAGTAATACCAAGCAGAGAAATAGTCGATCTTATCTCGAACATGCTGACTGAGAGAGTTTTTGAGGTCTTTTTGGGGAGCGAGAAAAGTAGGAAACGCAAACTAAACAATGGCCTGCCGCAGGGTTCCGTCTTGGCGCCGATACTGTTCAACCTCTACACACATGATCTTCCAGTTACAGAGGCTCGAAAGTTCGTTTACGCCGATGATATAGCGTTAGTGGCTCAGAGTAGAGATTTCGAGTCTGGAGCACAGACGCTATCGGCGGACTTGGATGCACTGGCCACTTATTTCGGTTCGTGGCGACTCATACCTAGCCCTTCTAAAACAGAGGTCTCCTGCTTCCATCTCAATAACCGTATGGCCTGTCATCGACCGAACGTATGTTTCAACGGAGAAGCGTTGAGACACAATCCCCTCCCGAAGTACTTGGGTGTCACACTTGATAGGTCTCTGACATACAGAGAGCATCTGGCTAAGCTATCTCAGAAAATCGCAACAAGAAATAACCTAATCCACAAACTTTGTGGTACGAGCTGGGGAGCGTCTGCCGAGTGCCTCCGAACATCAAGCTTAGCTCTCGTGTACTCAACTGCGGAATACTGCGCGCCGATTTGGCTCAGAAGTTCTCATACGAGCAAAGTGGACGTTAAGCTCAACGAAACCATGCGCTGCATCTCTGGCACAATTAAAACTACACCCGTCCACTGGCTGCCGACGTTGAGCCACATAGCTCCGCCGTCAAGGCCCTAAAAAAGGAAGCCGCAAAAATCACCAGTAACCCAGCGATGCCGGCTCACGATGAATTTTTCCATCCGCCTCCGCAGCGGTTGAAGTCTCGAGACCCCCCGTGTATCGCAGCCCAAAGCCTTGACAAGTTTGACCTAGTGGATAGCTGGAAAAAACAATGGGCTGTGGACACAGCAGGAAGAAATGCTCGCAACATTGATCCGACCGCCAAACCAACGGGATTCGACCTTCCCCGAAATCTTTGGTGCCGCCTTAACAGGCTGAGAACTGGGCACGGCCGCTGCAACTATCACCTGCACAAGTGGGGGTGGAGGGAGTCTCCACTCTGTGAGTGCGGGGAAGAGGAACAGACAATGGAACACATCATCATGCGCTGCCCCTTACACTCCTATCCTGGACCCGCCGAAGACTTGGATGCACTAACACCTGATGCAGTTGCGTGGCTTAGTAGTTTAAGTATTTTGCTCTAATGCCTATATTAATAAAATGCCATACGATTAAATAAATAAATAAATTAGTAGGTTTAGTTATTAGTACTTAGTTACTAATTTTACGAATGAAAGTCGGGTCGTCTCGTGATCATGGCGCATGCAACTGTGCCGAAAACTCATATTTTTTTATTTTCTTAATGCTCTTCACTTGTCCCTTGCATTTTCGCACATTTGACATGACTTTACCGGCCGGAAAATACGGATCTGATATTTTCAGTCACCAATACGAATATATACCAACCTAACTATCCCGGCATGATAATTATCATTAGGCAATTAATATCAACATGTTTTTTCCAACCCGGTAGCAAAGCAAGCATGCCACAGTAGCGGGCGGCAAAGCACCAAGATCAAATCAAGTTAAGTTAATTAAGTTATGTTATGTTATTGTATTGTTATGCTATTGTTTGAACAAAATCATAGGTATACTAATCTTATGGTAGGTAACTGGGCCTTTCTCTTAAAAGTTGTACCCCTAACTTTTTTCTGGGATTCCTAAACCCTTATGCTACATCTACTCAGAACCACAACTGTTGTTTGGTGACCCGTATGTACACACACACACACACACACACACACACACACACACACACTTGTACTTGACCCCCACTAGTGTAAGATTGTAGTATAATACAGATAAAATCATTAACACCCGTGTTTATAAGCAAACGTACATTCCACCTAAGTAATGTTTATTTACCTAAGCATTATTTTATGTTAACCGCAATCGGAGATGGCCAAGATACGGGCTCAGCCTAGTTTAGTCACTGATGGATAATGTTAAAAGAAATGTAATAGTATTTCTTATTGTCAATAAACGATTTTTGTATTGTATTTTTATTTGTACCGCGATAGTCTAAAATATTTACGTTTCCCTATAGTGTATCCATTACATCTGGCAGTTGAATTGAAGTTTCTGAAACTTGCTTCTTAATTTATATGTTGCACGACGAACGTTGCGTTTTTGGAACTTCACCCAGTGCCGCTGTCATAATCATTCATAGATCTTGAATGCACATGTGCGTCGGTGGCACCTGTGGAAGTCAGGTCGTAGTGAATGCGTTAACTTTTTGGCCAAATCGAAACAAACACATACATGTAAGTGTACAGTCATTTGTTAAATTGAAAGTCAAATTATAAAATTCAAAAAAATTGACGAGTGATATTGACGTGACACATGTGGCAGCAAAAAAACTCCAATCATCAAAAGACATCAAAAAATAATATTATTACACTGGTGTACTGCGTATCATTAATTATCTTAATTCTCGATTATCTTTTAAACAGTAAAAGTAAGCCACTAGATGTCTTTAGATTATTAATTTCATTTGAACTCTTGAATGTCCCCTTAAAGTTAACGGAAATCATAACATAACGTACGTTCAAATATAATATTGTTTTTCCTTACTAACAGTAACTACGAGTATATGTATAGCAAAGAATTGCCTGTGTGACGCGAATGGTAAGACAATAGACAGGTCAAGGTTAATGACTTCTGTCATCTCCTGTCTGCTATCTGGCCTTATTCTGAGGCTAAAATATTTAGTAGTTACCTACGTAACTAGTCTTAAGTATACCCGCATAAATCATTAGGGTCTAGTCAAGTCGAAATTCCGTGATTTTTCTAAATTTCCAGCCGCAAGAATTTCCAAAAATTAGATTGCGATCTTTATTCACATTGCATGGAGAGCAACCGTGATAAAAACATATTTCTATACTTTTAGCAGACAAGGTTTTGTTCTGTATTTCATCCCGTAGGATATCGCTATAAAAAAACCTTTTGTTATTTCAGAGGTACACACACACGCACACTTGCACACAAATAAATTCTTTCTTTATTTAAAAAGTTCGCTGTAGATCGACGCTTCTAAGAACCCTGCCACATGCAGATTCTTTCGGCGTGGTTTTCTTTCTATATATTTTTTTAAATGATTTAGTATGTTTATTGTAAAGTGTAAATATTTTATAAACAAGTATCTTCCACTAAGTAAAAAACTAAAATTAATTCTATACCTATTTTACTAAAAACCGTTACGTATTTACTTAACAACAGATGAATTAAGCGCAGACGCGACCAACCTTTTCCAACGTTCGCGGAGCAATATTTTTCGCCCAATTGCGACCAAAAGCATTCCAGGTTTGCACCCAAAACGCTTTCGAACGCCTTTGTATGTTCTTTTATTGTGTAAATCAAATACAGCCCCGAACACTTCAGGAACATTACGAGTAAATGCTGAGGGAGGTTTGGAGCATTTTTGGGTTTGCTCTATGGGAGAACAGTTTCGTGTTAGGTGATATCTCCAGCTTCGGGCACTGCCTTTTCGCAGCGTAACATTTGGCAACTTGTTTCATTTCGCAAACTCTAAAACTGTTATTCTTTATCTGTTCACAATATTCTCGATTTAATATCAATATTGTAAGATCAACAATTGCTGAATCTGGCTCAGATAAAACGTAAGCTTTCCTATATCCCCTTTTAAAGTACTAAATCCCCAAGCTCTTCCAGGTGGTTAGGGCGAGAAACGTAAGCTTAGATATCTACTTAGATTTGAAATATCCGACCTTATAATTATTTCATAATGCTGAAAATGATGCTAACTTAGAGCAATTTTTGTTTAACCCTTATGTGCTAGGATTTCCTCCAAAATGCCCTGAAAACACATTTCAGCCTACAGAAAACGACTCCAAGTGGTACTGATTAAAAATAATGTATTTCGCCATTTTTCTCTTTGACCCATCTCCGTAACAGTACTGGTTTACATACGAGTACCTACTCCAGATTTTGTAAACTAAAAAAACCAGCCATTTGCGAGACAAGCGCTAAGGTTTTGTAACTTGTAATAAATATCTATGAATTTCCAGAGTTAGTAGAGCACCTCCCCTATGCAAAATCTACATAGTGTAGAGTCATTTTAAACACATATTCAAGGGACTGGTGTAGATCTGATTATGTGGTTTTACTTTCAACTTGATACCTCCACTGCTTCAAGGAGTAGCAGACCTGAGTATTCGATATTGATTTCAGCTTGATATCTTCACGCGTTCCTGAGAAAAAGGGTCTTGATGAGCAGATGGACAACTGCAGTGTTCAGTTTTTGTTCCTCGACTCCCGAATGTTAAACTTTAAGTTAGTTTTAACAGAGTTCTAGCCCACTAGACTTGTTTTCTTCTTTTTAGCATTTTTTAAGGCAGTCGGGTTTTTAATTTTTTTATTTATTGTTTTATTTTCTATTCGGAACGGGTAAAGTACCTATAAAAGAATGTCGACAACTAAGAATAGAAAATGTACATCACCATATTATGTTTGATGACGCACTATACGCTATTTATTGAGGCCTGAAATTTAGTTCGTGTAATTTTCCTTCTGGACTGGAATAACGGGTTTGCTCAAGCGGAAAATTAGAAGAAAAAATGAATTCCCAAATGAGATATAAATGATTTATTATTGTTACCAGCGGAATGTAGCATTTTTAGGGTTTTAATCTCAGAAAGAACAATGAAATAACAACTTAGGAGTTAAAAAATCTCCGATATTTCCTCTTTATAATATACCTACTTTCTTAAAAACAGCTATATCGATTATGATGAAGCTTATCTAAGAACCATCACGATTAAACTGGCTTTTCGTTAAAATAATAGTGTCATGAGATATTACGCGATGTTTTTATTAAATGCTCAAATTTATGCATAATTTTTAACATATAGTTACACACAGATTATCTAAAAATAAATTTTATGCAGGTAAATACTAAAACGTCTACTAATTCGTTCAATTAAAATATTAATTTAAAAAATTCTAAATAGTTAAGCATCGATTAATCTGTCATCTCCCAGGATAACAGGATCAAAGGAATTTGGGCACAAATTTGTGCCTCTGGGAGAGGACAGGTTAAAATAAATAAAAAATATCACCAAATGCACATCCACTGACTACTTCTACTTATGACACCAAAAATGTTGTGTTGTTTATTTTTTCTACTTTTTACGTAAAATTGGTACAATCATTTGTAACAAATAACGCACTATTTTTATATCCATAAAAGTATTTCATAACACGTCTCATGTAATTGAAAAATCCAACACATTTTCTCGAACATTTAACACCTCATTAACGAGACCGTGTATTTACTTTACAGCCGACGCGTCATAAACACAGATAACAATAAACAACTTCATTAAAAAAAGAAAAAAAAAGAAAAATCATTTTAAAAATACTGGCCACTTACCCTAAGCCTTAGCAATCCAAGTCACTATAGTCACGCAGACACTCGCGTTAGGTTATAGTTACGTTTCAGTTTCGCGATGTGAGCCGACGGGCGGCCGAGCCAGACTGGGCCGCTTCCATGATAACGGCAAAGAATATTAAACTGGGAAAATCCGCAGACACGACACGTGAATGGAGAAAGTGAGCAGCTTGATTTATGCTTGAAAAAAAGAAAACTAAAGTCACAAGTACTATTCAAGTTAATTTAAACATAAATTATTCTTGCTCGTTTGCTATCCAGTGGAATAAAAAAATAATTCAATGAACTAAAATAATTTCTTTGCTCACCCGCGACTTTATGATAGCAAAGTTTATGCAAAATATGCGTGTTCATGCAGTTCCTCCACCTCCACGCTGTAAGAACACACACAAAGCACACAAACCCATCTATCACCTCGACCACACTACACTGACGCGTTTCGAACTCAACCAGAGCTCATCTTCAGAGCAACACAACCATACACCATGCTACCCGATGTTAGACGTCTAACATCGGTCGCGGGTGAGCAATGAAATCCTTTTAGTTCAATGATATGGACCTCCGCAAAGTAACACCCGATTCAATAAATTACGTAGATTATTCGTTATTGCTCAACTTTACGTGCATAAATTACGGTCTAATAGTAATTAAATCAATCACTTTTCTAGGCTTCATACATTTTACGCAAGCGTCGTAAATGTCAAAAAATTAGTGGTCGTAAGTGCTGTTTTAATGAAGCATTAATCATATTTTTATGGAATCACGTTTTAGGAGTCAACTGATACTTGAAAATTTATGTAGTAAAGTAAACACATTAAAACGTTATTCACTGTACAGTCTCGTATTATTTACATTGTACGCCTTGTAATAAAAACGTAAAATCAGTTATATTGAACTTACTTAAGTAGAGTAGATTGTATTTGCTGTCTAATTTTGAACAACAAATCAGCACGGTAGCGATAAATTACATAGCTTAGTAGGTATTTATAATTATAAAAATTGTTTATTTAATAAGTATGATTACTAAAAACCCAGGCTAATTTACACATTTAAATGACATGTATTTGTATGAACATGAAACTACATCACATCATTTAATATGTATTTGTATGTTTATCAGCCTAGAAATCCAAAACTGCCATTGTTGTGTAACAAAACTAAACAATAACTTCTGTAGTCAGAAGAGAAGAACTAATAACATACAGCTAGTAACTTAACTTTACAAAATATCTCTTGATATTGCTTCCTTTAATATTACATGTAGACCTCACAGAGCTACGTCACCCATCGTACTATCTGCACGCCTCTAATCTATGTCAAGGCTTTTTTTCCCATCCCTATCACTCCCACTCACCCGCTATCGCCGTCTCTCTTGCGCGCTCGCTCAAACGACTGACGTATATACGCGGAAAATACTCAAAGCACCTGTTTCCCTACAGTTAACACTGAAAAACTTGATGCTACTATATGCTTGTCCCTTTCAATTGCTAAGAGTGCGACAGGGAAGAATAGATAAGTCGAGTCGTGGAGATTTCAGGAATACGGACAGAAAACGCCATAATTATTGAGCTAGTTCGAATGAGTGATACGTCAGTTATTTGAAGAAGCTATTTTGTAATGATATTGTTTATGATATGTTTTATAATGAGGCTGGAATTGGTTTTTTAAAATAGAATACCATGGCCGGTCCTATTTTTAGGATCGCTGGGCTGGTATTAAATGTTCAGGGGAATTTCAGTTTGTTTATTTGTTATCAGGGTTCCGTACCTCAAAAGGAAAAACCGGAACCCTTGCAGGATCACTTTGTTGTTCGTCTGAATGACTGTCTGTCTGTCCGTCAAGAACCCTTTTTTTTGGGGTTCCGTACCCAAATATTGCCAATGGAACCCTATTACTGAGACTCTGCTGTCTGTCTGTCTGTCTGTCCGTCTGTCATAAGGCTCTATCTCTTGAGTCGTAGTATTTATACACTTGAAATATTCACAGATTAACAACTAATACTAAAAACAGAACAAAATAAACATTTAAGGGAGGCTCCCATTTACAACAAACGTGATTGTTTCGCCGTTTTTTCGCTAATGTCTAATGTTGTATACTCGTAGATAATGGTACGGAACCCTTCGTGCGCGAGTCCGACTCGCACTTGTCCGGTTTTTTGTATTTTATCGCGAAAAGAAACTCGAGCATAGCTCTATCCATAACGCGTTGCTCAAAGAACCGTCGGAGGAGAAGGGTCCTTAAGTTGTGACCACGTCCAGGAACACGGAGCGTTGGCAGACCTTCCACCAGATCCACCATCCACCACCTTCCACCAGGCGTTCGTGTCGTCATAGTGTGTTGTATGTTTTTATATGTTTTAGTTTTTAAATGGGTCCCACTGAAAAACAGCGTTGCGGCTTGCCGTAACAGTATGCTGAGTGGGGTCCACTTTATACTATTCGATGTTAGTATTATTTCTCTCCATCTAATGTATTTTTATGTGTATCGAATATGTGTAAATAAATCTCTCTCTCTCTCTCTCTCTCTCAGATGGAGTGACGACTTCGCAAGAGTTGCAGCAACAATGGGTGCAAGTGGCAAGTTGTCGTTCTAAGAGGGAGGCCTTAGTTCCACGGTGGACGTCCTTCCGGCTAATGATGACACATAGGGTGATGGAGCGCTACCATGTCGTAAAATCTCCACTCAGCTTTTATAAAAACCCATAACACGTTCAAGTGCCTGCAAAACCCGTTTTTAAAAGCACAATCTTAAACAAATTCCAATAATCTATGGCCATAGTCATAACTCTTATGATCGGGTACTTTGGATAGACAATATATTTGGCGAAGTATGCAAAAAACGCGATAACGCGCCGAAACGTAAAGGATCGTCTCAATGGGTGTCGGTGATTGAAATTTTATGGGTTCAGCGCGAGGCACGTTGTCTTAAGTGCCTCCAGAAGGGGTGCAGTTTGATTCCTGACTGTGATAAATATTTAACACTTGTACCTATAGATTTAGGACTTAGTAAAGTTATGCCAGAGATGCGATGTGGGGCGATGCGGGCACGGGGTTTTATACTACGTGTTTCTCTTGATAACTTCGACTGAGTTCGGTTCATTGATAGATACCTGGTTTTCGGTTAAACTGATAGAAAGAAAATCATAAAATTCACAGCCATTGTTAAAGGTCAAATTGTAAGTTCTCAAACTCGCTGAGTGACATTGACGTGACACATAAAAGAGACATCAAAAAACCGGCCAAGAGCGTGTCGGACACGCCCGAAATAGGGTTCCGTAGCCATTACGAAAAAATGAGTAATATTTTTCTAAGGATTTCGTATTTTGTACGGAATATTCCAAGTTTAGGCATATTTACCTTAGGCTGCTATTTACTCTTAAACTACTAATAATTCTCACGAAAACTTAACCGTTAAAGTTTTCCTTGTAAGTTTGATATACCTACTTCTACCATCCTGAATTATTGCAAATTTTTCCATCCAGCGGTTTAGATTTTGGGGGGGGGGGGGGGACGCTCGATTTTAATGATTTGCACTTTAAAATTGAGTATTTTGCAAACAAATCACTGAACCGAAAATCGTCTTAGCAACCCCCTAAAGGTTTTAAAAGACCTATCCAACACAACACCTATCCCCATACTACAAGGTTGGTAAGAACTTATTTATTTATTTATTAGTAAATAGTGTAAGTTGGTCCATGACGCCCTGTAAGGGCACACAACAGCAGTTTATAAGTACCTAACTAAATCTAAGATTACATAATGTCAAATACTATAGTTTATTATATAAAATACAAAAAGAAAAGAGAAAAAAATACACATCATAGAAACAAAATACACTTGATTAAAATTACAAATAATTAAATTCAACACTATATTAATTATACGAAATGATCCCTTCTTTACCGTGGTACCATCATATATTACACTCATACATTAATACATTATAAAATTAGTTGATTGATTGATATTATTCTATGTTAAAGAGCTATTAAATGTAATGATTTAAATAATATATCTTAGCTTATCTACAGACTGTACTTAAATTGCTCAGATTCACGCAATTTATCATTTTCGCTTCTGTAAATTCAACACGCGAGGCTAACTGGTTTAGGCAAAATCAACTTTGACAACAAATCAAAGTTAGGACGCGTATATGACATACGTAGATAAGTCAAATGGCTACATGTATATACAATTAATAGGTACAAATATGTATATTCGAGGCACCAAATCGTGGTAGCTTAATGAGTTTTATGATTAAGGCAAATATTAATGAAGAAGCCTGCGACGAAATTAAATGATATTTTATATTTGGACGACCGGCCAAGCGGTTAGAGAACCTGACTACGAAGCTTGAGGTCCCGGGTTCGAATCCCGGCCGGGGCAGATATTTGTATGAATAATAGGAATGTTCGTTCTCGGGTCTTTGGTGTTTAATATGTATTTAAGTATGTATTTATCTATATAAGTATGTTTATCCGTTGTCTAGTGTCCATAGTACAAGCTTTGCTTAGTTTGGGACTAGGTCAATTGGTGTCACGTGTCCCATGATATTTATTATTTAATGTGTGTGTGTTTATTATTATTTATTATTATTATGAAGCCGTGGTGGCCTAGTGGTTTGACCTATCACCTCTCAAGCAGAGGGTCGTGGGTTCGAACCCCGGCTCGCACATCTGAGTTTTTCGAAATTCATGTGCGGAATTACATTTGAAATTTACCACGTGCTTTGCGGTGAAGGAAAACATCGTGAGGAAACCTGCACAAACCTGCGAAGCGATTCAATGGCGCGTGCGAAGTTCCCAATCCGCACTGGCCCGCGTGGGAACTATGGCCCAAGCACTCTTGTTCTGAGAGGAGGCCTGTGCCCAGCAGTGGGACGTATATAGGCTAGGATGATGATGATGATTATTATAATGTGAAAGCTCTTAATGCCTGTGTCCTGTCCTGTGTGCCCGTGCCCTTTAGTGGGTCATACATGATGTAGGTCGAGATGATGAAGATATAAAGAACCGAGAAATACGGGCTTGCGATTAACACCTACTTATCTCACCTGATGAAAAGTACAGATGAGGCCAAAGGTGTACAGTCAACTACAAAAAGATCGACACAGCCAAAGTTACAAAAATATGTGTATAATATACGACTTTATTGACTTAAGATGTTCTGGCCATATCAATATTTTAGTAGTTGACTGTACATCCACGTTATCACAGCAACAAATGAAGATCTCAACCCTCTTTCCCTCGATATGTACCTAAATCAATCAACCCAGTATATACCCATAATGACTTGTTATCCCCTAACGCAGAGGTTTTCAACCGGTGTGCCGCGTATATTTTCAAGTGTGCCGTGATTGCCGGGAAGTGTATGTTGCATTGAAATCATTAATAGCTATTTTAATGAGATAATATTACGAAAACAAATGACGCGTGGCGTATGCGATTCGCACCTAAAAGTGTCAACACGACCCTATAAATAAGCCTATCCTACGCGCCAGTCCGACTCGCACTTGGCTATTTTTTACTGGTGTGCCGTGAAACTTTGATGAACGAAAAGTGTGCCGTTAAAACGAAAAGGTTGAAAACGCCTGCCCTAACGACACACCTATCAAAATCACGAACTTTTGATCATTAAATATTGTATTGTATAATAATATGTATTGAAAGAAAGAAAGAAAGAAGACATTTATTCACTAACACAGAAGACACACATATACAGCAAAATTAACACAAATAAAAAAAAATACAAAAACACATGAAAATATTAAATACAATATACACAATGTTGTGTGTCCCCGCGAAAGTGAAACGGTCGCTGACTCAGCATTATGCTGAAGCGTTAAACGCCTGCAGCGCTGATTTTCTGCCAGAACCGTCTGTGACTCACGGAACGATACACAATTATAATAAATAAATAAACCACTTATCTATACATACACAAATAAACTTAAGAGAAAAAATAATAATAACTATAACAAACCAAGAAATAAATAAATATATAGTATTGGCGTAGTCCGTGGCCCGACCGCAATTTGCGCACGTCACCGCACCTCAGTTGCTCGCCCTCCGCCATCTCGACTCAGCATTGTTATGTTAAGTGTGTTATCTCTACGCCCGTGTTTACATAATTCTAATATAAGTATGTGTATGTGAACTCTTTATTCTATTGTTAGAGTCAATTATCTCATAGCGGACTGACAATGCGGCGTGGAAGACGCTATGTTTGTCGCAGTTTACATTATAACTAAGTAATAGTACCAGGGCCACCGAGCTTTGCTTGGGCTAAAATTCGTTATTAAGCGTTTTCCCAAATAAAAGACAAGCTAGATCAATTCATCATCCCCGAAAACTCCTACCTACCAAATTTCATCGAAATCGCTGGAGCCGTTTCCGAGATTCTAATTATATATATACAAGAATTGCTCGTTTGAAGGTATTTAGATTATGTGTCTCAATATAGTACTAGTGGCCTAGCGGTTTGACCTACGGCATCTCAAGCAGAGGATCGTGGGTTCAACGCCTACGCCTGGACGTCCTACAGCTGATAATATGAGGATGACGATGAATCACAACAATATTTAGCACGTGAGATAGGTAGGTTCACGTAAATACTAGTATTCCCTTTGTTGAGTGGCCCATCTCACAACTCACATCTCTCCAGTAAACTGTAAAACCCATCATAGGCTAACAGCAACAATCCAATCTGACCGAACCAAGAATTCCGCAGAGCCTAAAGGAAGAATGCATGTTCCTCTCCCGGCTTCCCAACAAAGACTCTCTGAGTGGATAATAAATCCCTCCTACCCTCTCCTCCCCTTGCCCTGCTAGAATACACGCTCCCATCTTCAATAAAGCCCCTCGACTCAGTGGCGTAGCGTAGTGGGGGCTGGGGGGCGGTCCGCCCCGGGCGGCACAATTCCATAATACGAGTAAATAATACTGAATAATATCTAGATAGTAATACATGGATAGAATGATACAGTAATAATATCTTGTATACTATAGTTTTTTATAACCTAAATAGAGGGCGGCAAAATTTTCTTCCGCCCCGGGCGGGTGATACCCACGCTACGCCACTGCCTCGACTAAAAAGACTCAACCCCAAAAAAACGCCGAAATCCGTCCAAAAATATACCTAGGTACTCGTATACAACATAGCTGGGACAATATTTATTATTTATTACCCATCATCAGGCGTTACTTTGCGGAGGTCCATATCAATGAACTAAAATAATTTCTTTGCTCACCCGTGACCTTTTATTTGGGCAAAGAAATTCTTTTAGTTCATCTCATTTATCTCTCTTGCCAGTAAAGAAACTTTGTACCCAGTGCTAAGAGTTAGCACATTAACTAGCCGTTGAAATAACTTTTTCGCCAAAAATCAGAAACCTTTCATAACCTTTAACGGCCGAGCTTAGCGAATGATAAATTCAGTTGGCCAAAAGGATTTTATCCTTTTGAAGTTTCACATTTTCCACTTGAAATGATTCGCTTATTTTTAATTGGAATATGCGATAGATAAACATTGTCGGTGAAGAAAGTTAGATGAAAATTTCATACTCAAACAATGCTGAAGTAATTTAAATGAACCTCAAAGTGTTTGCATTTTGAGGAAACATCACGATCGACATTTAAAATTTAAATGAGAGCTAATGATATAGGTACGCGAAGCAATCATTATCCCAGCCTATATACGTCCCACTGCTGGGGCACAGGCCTCCTCTCAGAACAAGAGGGCTTGGGCCATAGTTCCCACGCGGGCCCAGGGCGGATTGGGAACTTCACACGCACCATTGAATTGCTTCGCAGGTTTGTGCAGGTTTCCTCACGATGTTTTCCTTCACCGCAAAGCTCGTGGTAAATTTCAAATTAAATTTCACATGAATTTCGAAAAACTCAGAGGTGCGAGCCGGGGTTTGAACCCACAACCCTCTGCTTGAGAGGCGATAGGTCAAACCACTAGGCCACCACGGCTTATTACGCGAAGCAATAATACTGTATCAAATTGCTTATTAGCACGTTTAATGAACGTTTCAAGTTTTCGAAATATGATCTTTCCTCCAACGTTTGTTTAATTTGTTTAATTTGTACGGTATAGTATCACTTCGTCTAAACAGCAGCTGTTCTAAATACCCAGGTGGTCTGAGAAGCAACTGGTCTGAGTAGCAAGTGGTCTAAGAAGCAACTGGTCTAAGTAGCAAGTAAGCAGTCTAAAAAGCAACTGGTAACTTTTTTGTTGATAACTTGAAAAAACATAGATTAGGCTAGGTTAGAGTTGCGTCAAGAGCGAAGCGTCTCAGCCACGTGGAAAAGGAGCTCCGGGAACCGGATCTCCGTAGTCTTTGAGTCAAAGAATTTTAGAGCACTTGCTACTTAGACCAGCTGCTTGTTAGATCACTTGCTATTTAGACCTGCGGCTAAATATTCGTGGTAAACGTGGACTTATTGTTAAATAAGTCAAGTATTTTTTATTCTTGAAAAGTGCTTATTTCCCGCAGAACGCGGATGGAATTACGGGAAATAGCTATTCTTGCATCATCATCTCAGCCTAACATAATTAATATTTTGAACATGAAACTACCGTGAGACTCACTCATATTCAATGATATGTAACGGATAACCACACGTCTTAAACCGAGTTTAGGTATTTTGTTTTTGTTTGGCTATTTCGTATTTCGAGGGGTGTGCGTGTTGCGGCAGCCGCCGAGTCGCGTGCTCCTAAGAAGGGCTACGAAATAACCCGAAACATGTCAAGCTAAACTCGGTTTAAGACGTGAGATATCCGTTACAATATCATTTAATATAACTAATATTCTTACATAATTGTCTTAATCTAATTAAAATGAATTTAATATTAAAAATTTTGCACATGAAACTATCGTGAGACTCACTCATATTAAATATACAAACATGCATATATAAAAAACATGATATTAAAACATGCCGGGCTAAACTCGATTTAAGACGTGAGTTATCCGGGTTAATATATTTAATATTAAAAACTTTATGAAACTGTAGGAATATTTAAAAACCAAATCAGACCTACTACAATTCGCTGCGAAGGGGAATCCAATAATGTCTAATACTTGGACAAAGTAATGTTAAAGTCAGAAGGAAACAAAACTAGACAAACATGACGGTGAAATCAAGACTTTGAAAACTCTAAGGCGTCTAAACTCAGTCGGTTTTAACCCGACCTATCAACTTCTCTAGTGGCCGACATTACAGGGGTGTTCTGCTTTAGATTAATCTCTGACTGAGTTATAACTTTATATGGAATCTTTTATCAAAAGGATTATATTGATCATCTTCTAAGAACACCTTACGAACGATTCGCGTAACACTTCGACTTTGAATATCGAATATCACAAAGTCACATTGCCCTGACTCCCAGTGACGACTTTGATCCCCCATCGTTACGATTGCCTGAGATCTTATATTTCTCCCAAAACTGACACGTTTCGGAGTCGTTGGGAACAGGGTGCAGTAATGAAAAGAGCTAATGTAACGAGAACTTTTACGAGTTTTGGTGCTTCATAAAGGAGTTTTGGTGAGTTTGTATTGAAGGTGAAAGCAACGAGTTTTGCATAATAGTCCTTTACGGAATTAACTTATCAGAATCAGCTCTGAAATCTTGTTTTGTTTTAGTTTATTCTCCTGCTTTGAACTGCGTCTCGGTGAGCGGATTAATTCCAGAAATATTTACGAATTAAATAAAGTACTCGTAGTACTACTGTAACGGGTAGGTAGAAATGGATAAAGTTCGAAAAGTTGGAATATTCTAACCAAATAGTCAACCCTAATACGAACTAAAGTCATCCACATAGCTCGTAGAATATGCAAGTTGAAGTGGCAATGGGCGGACCACATCTTTCGAAGAAAAGATGATCATTGGGGGAGAAAGTCCTCGAGTGGCAACCACGAACCACAAGAGGACGCGTTGGCAGGCCTCCCACCAGGTAGACTGACAACATCGCGAGAGATGAGGACTGCGGGGACGTTTTCCTTCGCTCGTGGTAAATTTCAAAAGGAATTTCGCATATGCACCCGTGATACTCTGCTTGAGGCCATAGGTAAAACCACTGGACCACCACGGCATTATTCAGTTGAATTTACGATGAACAGATTAACTAAATTTGCAAGATAGGTATGTACAATGTCAACATAACGCTCGTACCGACGAGGTAAGGTAAGGTCGGTTTTGTCTGATTAATAAAGAATGTGTCGAGTTTCGTAGTAGCCCTGCAGTACTATAATTTACAACTAACCAATGTAGATCTCCATTTAACTTCCAAATGTCAGCCAGCTGAAACAACCCTTAAATTTGGAATGCTGACGAGATTACTAAAATAGTTGCGATAGATGGCGCCACACGCGACTAAGATGTTTATTATTATTATACTAAATAATAGTAAACATCTTAGTCGCATTCACATTTCACATTTGCAAGTCGACAAAAATTAAGTATAGAACATAAAATGTAAACCACAGATTTGAACTAAGGGGCTGTTTCACAATCCATTGATTAGCCGTGGTGGCCGAGTGGTTTGACCCATGGCCTCTCAAGCAGAGGATCGTGGGTTCAAACCCCGGCTCGCTCCTCTAAGTTTTACGAAATTCATGTGCGGAATTACATTTGTAATTTACCACGAGCTTTACGGTGAAGCAAACGAAGCAATTCAATGGTGTGTGTGAACTTCCCAATCCGCACTGGGCCCGCGTGGGAACTACTGCCCAAGCCCTCTCATTCTGAGGGGAGGTCTGTGCCCTGCAGTGGGACGTATATAGGCTGGGATGATGATAATAAATAATTTTTGTATTGTATTGTAAGTGATTCAGCTTTTTCGATTGTAGTTTCGAGTGTATTTATATATTTCGGAAGTAAAATATCGAGCTCGACATAATCTCGGCGATTTGCAGAATAAAACAAACGACTGGCTCTTGACACCGATATAGATTACCCCGGAAAGAAATATCGCCCACTATTTATCCCAGAAAATGGGAATAAAATTCTATCGTCACGTTCCTTGTGAAAAAACATTTTGTTTTTCTTAATTCACTCGCTAAGCTGAATGCTCATTTGGGTCGGGCATCTAAATCTTTTTGGGATAATTTAACATTCCCCGGGATAAAATATGTAAAGGGAATTCCCGGTTTGGGTCAGTTGACGCGATGTCCCGGAAAATGGGATTATATCAATATCTTTCGCTTGCACGATAGAGGTAATGAAAAGCTCGATGAGTTATTTTTTTTATTTTTGCAATTTTTCATTACCCTTGCAATGTTTGTATTATACAGAGTGGTACCAAACGATGATTCTTTACTTAAACAGGAGATTTTAGGTGTTGCCTAAACTGAACAACTTTCTTCAAGGTACATTGGTCGAAAAACTATTTTATTTTTCGCCTTTCCATAGTAAGTCGGTCAGCTAACCAATACATTTTGTATGGGAGTCTGTATTTTTTTTCGTTTTTTGACCTATGTTCCTTGGAGAAAGTTGATAGTTTTAAGTAAAGGATCATCGTTTGGTTCCACCTAGTACAGGTATTTAGTATTTGTACGTATTTATGTTAGTCAAAATACCACAAACGGGACTCATCACGCTAAAACACACGAGTAATATTTCTCCGAGAGTATAGAGGTATAGTCTACTCGTTCGTCGATATGCTCATTTTATAGCGGCAACACTTCGTTATATTTACTAATTTATGTTTCATTGCTGTAATGTGGTCGAAACGTCGAGGTAAATATCACTCGTGTGTTTTCGCGTGATAAGTCCCGTTTGTGGTATTTTGACTATGAGTGAAAATCACGAAAGTTTAAAACGTTGTATTTATGTTGTTCTGCTTTTAAAATCTTGCAAGTTGAAATTCACTCTGTTGTAGTGATCGAATTGACTTTACTTTTGGTATGAATATGTAGTTTGGATAACAATGCTAGTATGTACAATAAACAAAAAGTGCATTAAAATCCAGGCATCATATCATCGATCGATCGATCGATCACAATTTATCGATTTTGATATCTTCTAGATTCCTAATCTTGGAATGAGAGGGCATGGGCCGAAAATCCCCACGCTAGCCTCGTGCGGATCGGGAATTTTACACGCATCTTTGATACGCTTTGCAGATTTGTGCAGGTTTTCCCACAGTGTTTTCCTTCACCGTATAGCTCGTGGTTAATTTTGTATGTAATTTCGCGCACGAATTTTGAAAAATTCAGAGACGCGGGCCCGTATTCGAACCCACAATTCTCTGCTTACAAGGACACGGTCAAACCACTAGGCCGCCATGCTGAATTATTTTATTTTCTGTAGTGACTGCATATTTTTTGTAGGTACCTACCTTAAAAAAATCCTCTTATATCAACCACAAAAAAAAACATACTCTTTCATGCTGCGTTAACTATAAGAACGCCGACCAAGTAAAATTCTTTCAATACCCACGCATTACTCGTGATGTTTACTCGTCTGTCAACGCCGCCAAAACACGTGAACATCTTCACTTCAGGAAGTTTACGGCTAAAAACAAAAGCCACCGTAAAATGTTGTTAAACATAAACAATTAACTACCTTCCTGAAAAGCCCTATGTTACAAACTCATCTCCGTTCGAAACTCAACCTTAATGGCAAGACATTACACTTGAATGTAAATCGTATTACAATGTAATCTCAAACAATACTGAATTGTAACGATGGACTGTTCAGGATAACTTCGTACGGTCAACATAAACAAGATTGTAAACAAACAGTCCTGTTTATTGCGAGCAATTTTACTTGTTCGTTTGGGAAAGCTAGATAAGGAAAGCAAGAAGATTTTAACGCATTCACTCTTCCACCACCTGACTTTCACTGGTGCCACCGAAGCACATGTGCGTTCAAAATGTATGAATAATTATGACAGCGGCACTGGGAGAAGTTCCCAAAACGCATATGTGCGTCGGTAACAGTGAATGCGTTTTTTTTATTACATTTTCATTAGAGAGATTGTCTCAAGGTTGTGCTTTTATCAAACCGGAGCGGAGTCATGCGTCAACCAATCGTATTATAATAATGAAGTATATATTAGGTATTTATATTATACTCAAAGACACAATATTTGGCCCACTCTACGTACAAAAATACTTATTAGGTAGTTACTGTTTACATTTGTGGGCCCGATTTTTTCCCGGCTGTGTAGGTATATTTATAGTAGAATAAAAGAAAGACTTTTTTGCGGGCATTTATGATGTAATGTGATTCATGATGTAATTCTTGGGAAGTCCGACAATATTTTTTACGAAACTTTGGAATTTCGACTCAATTAGGTAAAAAAAAACTATTACTAAATAGACGCTGTACTAACTGTCATTTACATTGTCAGAAAATTTGACACGTATTTTTTCTTTTGTCAATCAAACGTTCGGCCGTGACGTGGCGCCGTGCTAAACAATGTCGCACGGTATGACGTCAAAAATAATTTTACCCTGCTATGCCAACCACGAAGACGCGTGATTTTGACAAAATTAGACAGACTACCTACCTAGCCCTACCTAGGTACCTAGTTAATTTAAAAACTATTTTATGCCAAAAACTGGCTGGTTATGCTGGTTCGATTATAAAATATTTAATTGTAACAATTATCTGTGATGTACCCACAATCTACAATAATAAAATATTTGTTTTTTTTATTTAAAACAAAAATTAATCAGTATCCCTCCCCACGATTACGCGAATAATTACTTGTTTAGGGCATTAGTCTTGTATAGCTAGGCAAAGGTTAACATGGTGTTACGCCACTAAAGGCTTGTAGAATATACAAAACAATAGCAGCAGCTATAAGCAAGGGGTCAACCGCTCTATAAAGTGCCCTATCAACACCCAAAGCCTCTTTGCCGTGCTTTGTTCTAAATTCAAAAGGTTTTGCTGACCCCTGAATTTCCCCAAAGCGGAACTATAGCGAACTCATGGTGTATTGTGCACTGTACACAAAACATCAGGGGTCGTTGCCTTTAAGGTCACAATTTTGTGTTAATGCTAAATAACGCTTTTTTGATTGTAATTTATTTATGTGAAAGACCCTGAATATCAAATCATATAGTCCAAACCAATCTAGTTCATTTATTAAATCAGGCATTACCTTGCGGAGCTCTTGATTAATGAACTCTAAACAATTACTCTGTTCACTCGCGACTTTAAATTAGGTATCATCATCATCATACCAGCCGTCGGACGTCCACTGTTGGACATAGGCCTCCCCCACAGACCTCCAGTTGCTTCGGTTGGCAGCGGCCTGCATCCACCGTGAACCCGCAGCTTTAACCAGGTCATCCGTCCATCTTGCTGCCAAGGCAAGCCATTGCCAAGCGAAGTAGCTCGTTAAAATGGGAATGGGCGGGCCATATAGCAAGGAGAGCGGATGGCCATTGGGGCCGAAAAGTTCTCGAGTGGAGACCGCGGATTGGCAAGCGCAGCGTAAAATAGGTATATCATGCAACAAATGTGTGTGCATGCAGCTCATCCGCCTCCACGCTTAAGAACACACACACACACACACACCACAGCCACACTACGCTGACGCGTTACTAACTCAACCAGAGTTTATCATCAGAGCAACACAATCATTGACCACACTACCAGGTGTTAGATCATCTGGTGATGAATTTGAAAAATAAAAGAACCGGCCAAGAGCGTGTCGGACACGACCGAAATAGGGTTCCGTAGCCATTAAGAAAAAATAAGTAGGTAATATATTTCTAAGGATTTCGTATTTTGTAGGGTATATTTATACCTTAGGCTGCTATTTACTGATAAATATCAAGAAAACTTAACCGTTATAGTATTTTCCTTGTTAGTTTGATATACTTACTACCATCCTGAATATTCCACCCACGGGTTTAGATTTTAGAAGGAGAGGGGGACGCTCGATTTTAATGAAAATTTGCACTTTAAAGTTGAATATTTTGCAAGCAAGTAACTGAATCAAAAGATCGTTTTAGCAACCCCCTAATGGTTTTAAAAGAACTACCCAACGATATTATCCCACACTACAAGATTAATACAGAAAAAAATCACCGCCACTTTACGTCTATTTTATTTTTTTATTGTACCATTTTATCGGCATAGTTTACATAAAAGCAAAGCCGTGGACGGACAGACAGACAGACATGGCGAAACTATAAGGGTTCCGTTTTTGCCATTATTAGTTATGATCTGTTTAAAATATATTATTAAGTATACCAATTATACCCCGTTGAGTTTCTTGCTGGATTTATCTCAACAGGTGTTTTTCCCAACCGGTGGTAGATTTTTTGACTTTCATAAGTGCCTGTTATAGCCTAAATTGAATTAAGATATTTTGACTTTGAGTTTGACTTTGATCTGTATGTTTGTTTGTATGTTCGCTGAATAAACAAACAAACTCACTTTCCCATGTATAATAATAATAATAAATATGGATGGAGTCAAAAACCTTATTTGAGTTACGAGTCTCACTTTAGGGTGACACCGTAGTAACCCCACACGAGGGTGCCGGGTATAAATAGGCACCGGCTGGACCCAGTGGCCTAATTTGCAGACGACGACCTGCCCAGCCGATCCATAAACTTGGCTGATGCCATGAGGGACGGTTATTGTAAACTGGTGGATAATGTTCAGCTAGAAATGGAAACCTGTCCTGAAACTTAAAACCTAGAATTGCTAAAAGAGCTCCGAAGCGGCAACGTTTCGTGTGCTCTGCCTACCCCATTTGGGAATACAGGCGTGATGTTTGTGTCTGTAGACATTGTAAAAAGTAAAGAAAATAAATCGTTGCGCAAAATCGGCACAGATATACTAAACAATCCACACTTACCTACTTAAATACTACCTATCCTACATCTCACTAATATTATAAATGCGAAAGTTTGTAAGTTTGCTTGCTTGTTACCTCATCAAGTCTAAGCCGCTGAACTGATTTAGATGAAATTCAGTATAGGGATATTTTGAGTCCCGAAGAAAGACATAGGATAGTTTTATCCCGGAAAATTGCATAGTTCCCGCGGGATAGCACTTACGAATTCTAATATTATAAATGTGAACTGAACTAACTAATATTATATGTGAATCTGAGTGTTAAGTTTGCTGTTCTGTGTCTTATTTTTTACGCTTTCGTGATTAGAGCATTCAAATTATCGAGTTAAAATTTTGTTATAAAGTTACACATTTCACCAAACACTTCGTATTCGAATAAGTTAGTCTTAGATGATTTATTGAATCAGGTATTGCTTTGCGGAGGTCCACATCAATGAACTAAAAACAATCACTTTGCTGACTCTAATCGTTTTTAGTTCTTCTTGGGCCTTTGCTTTTTGCTGTCATGTTGTGAAGTTTACTGAAATACATAAAATAAATAATAAACAAGCACTTGCTTGCAACTATATTCAACACGATTATGTTGGTTTCTCTAGTAGGTACTGGTCATAAATAAAATCCGTATATTTATAAGAAAACACAAAATTAGGTTCGACGGCGGGGGCCCTGATTTATGGCGACGGAGCGGGGCGAGAATATTGAAGGTCGCCACTAAAACAAATTATTAGTAAGGCAATATACATTGTGTTAGTATAAACAAAGGAAGGTAATAGTTAAATGACACGAAGTACTTATACAGCGTTTATTTTTATGGAAACTCAAAAAGTAACCAGACGTTGGTTTTAGTGTCAGTTGTCAAGCGATATTGCATTAAATTGTACAGAGAGACAAAATTTTTATAGTTTTCAGTGTAGTAAGTCCAATAAAGAGACGTTGTATTTTTCATACAATATCTCATACCCGGGATTTTACTTCGTATCAGGTTTTTTTCCATCTGGTCGCAATGTATTGCTTCTAAAAATTAGACACATTGCCATCTATGCACTAGACTGCATGTTTCTTACATCAAAACGGCGCACAAAATTTGTTCGCAGAGCAGATTTGTGAACCTTTCACTATAGATTGTTGACGTCCGTGACAGGGGTTGTGTCAAAGTAATATTGATTATTGATGCGCCGCGCGTTTTGTTCTAAACAGCCAGTCTAGTGCCGTAACGTACATAGATGTCGATGAGTAGACACGAGAGGGAAGCGGATCTGTGACAGCTGTCACGTCAGCAAGAGCTTCGTCTCGAATATAAACAAAGTAGTGATCTGATCATGTTCGTCCACTGCTGGACATAGGCCTCTCCCATGGCACGCCACTGAGCACGATCCTCGGCCACTCTCATCCAGCTCTTGCCAGCCGCCCTGCGAAGATCATCGCTCCACCAAGCCAACAACACAATAATAATTGTATCTACAATAATAATTGTATTTTTGAAAGCCTCTAAAGAACGTAAAGCCTTATTGCAAAACACAATCGGAATCATAAATAGTTCAACACTTCTTTCTCTCACACGGTATAGAATTAGGGTAGTAAGCAATGATGATTGCGATCGCGAACGTGCATTACGACTTGTAAGCTACGGGAATGTGTCAAAATAAACTAAATTTAAGAAAACCGGCCAAGTGCGAGTCGGACTCGCGCACGAATGGTTCCGTACCATTATCTATACAACATTAGACATTAGCAAAAAAAAACGGCAAAAAAATCAAGTTTGCTGTATGGGAGCACCCTCAAATATTTGTTTTATTCTGTTTTTAGTATTTGTTGTTATAACGGCCACAGTAATACATAATCTGTGAAAATTTCAAGTGTCTAACTAAAACGACTCAAGAGATAGAGCCTTGTGACAGACGGATGGACAGACAGACAAACAGCGGAGTCTCAGTAATAGGGTTCCGTTGGCACCCTTTGGGTATGGAACCCTAAAAACTATATAGAAAGTCTTTTACTTATGTAACTTTATCTTAACCTACTAGTCCTGACATTTTTTAACAAACTTAGTGCTTAAGACCTAGACGTGGTTGACCTGCTTTGTTATTTTGGATATTGTTTCAAAACTCTTAGAATTCTTTATTCAATGAACAATTTGAACTTTATAAAGTACATTCGGCCGTTATTCTTAGTGTTAATTAGTCCTTTATAAAGTACGCGAGGACTTAAGAGGCTATTTGATAAGTACCCCTTAATTACAACACTTTCTGGCACAATCGGTTAAACTGTATCATCAATAGTCCTGCATTTAATGCCATGGAAACGTTTATGGCCCCATTATACGCCATTATAGCTAACACTCAATTATAAAGCCACTTGATGTGAGAGCCATTAACTGTATGTACCTATACCTGTATATACATATATCCAGTGCTTGATGCTGTTTATATAAATCTGAGAAGATAATTATTATACTTTATAGGTACAAAACATAGCACTTTTTTTTTCAGTTTTTGTAACCCCTTGAGGCAAAAAGTTAAAAGGGGGAAAAAGTTAAAAAGGGGCAAAAAGTTTAAAGGGAGCAAATAGTTCAAAGGGGACAAAAAGTTTAAAGGGAGCTAAAAGATTAAAGGGCGGAGAAAAGTTTAAAGGGGGCAAACAGTTTTATATAAAGCTGGGAAGATAATTATTAAGATTTAGGTACAAAACATAGCACGTTTTTATATATTTTTTTAGTTTTTGTAACCCCGACCCAAAAAGAGGGCAAAAAGTTTGACGCTAAAGTCTGTGTGTCTGTTTGTGACATCGTAGCTCTCAAACGGATGAACCGATTTCGATTTGGTTTTATTTACGTAAAAGCGAGTTTGTTTGCGGTGGTGGTTTCATTAAAAACAGTTTAGTCGCTTTTGGGAAGTTGAGCTTTGAAATGTCAATGCCGAGTGTTTTCCTACACTTTTACAAGTTGGCTAAATTATTCATACAAAGATCTGCTTCGACCGAGGATCAAACCCGGAGCGTCAATTTTCATAGTCACCTCTAACCACTGGTCTATCCTGTCAGCTAAGGTAATTTAGTATATTTTGATGCCATTACATGCCCTCAAGCAATGTTAAATCGTCTCACTTACGAATTCGTGCCTAAAATCAGTTACTGTCCAGCTGACCTAATTGGCAGACACTCCGATGACTTCTACAAGTAGAGACACGTGTCAAACGAATGTCAAAGACTCAAAACGTCAATTATTTATAGGCTACGGCAACAAAAGAAGTGTGACGCATCTAAGAAACATCCGACGATCAATGAGATACAGCGCCAGCTCTAGGAAAGATCTCCCACTCGATGCCTCTGACAATGGCAAGCTGCACTCGAATTACTGGCTTATTTCTGCCCTTTTGATGTTGTTGTATGTTACATTTTGTCTATTATCTTATCTTTACTTACAGGACGTGGTGGCCTAGTGGTTTGACCTCTGGCCTCTCAAGCAGATCGTGGGTTCAATCCCGGGCTTGTAACTCTGAGTTTTTTGAAATTCATATGCGAAATTTCATTTCAAATTTAACAAGTGCTTTACGATGAATGAAAACATCTATCACACATAACCTAACCAACAACGAGTTGGAAAAGCCCGACTTTGTCACTTCAAAGTTCAATATTTAAAAAACCGCTAAACCGATTTTGATAAAACATGTCTAATAACTATTGCTGGAAAACCTGTTTTCAAACAAAAAAAAACCGCATTCAAATCGGTCCACCCGTTCAAGAGCTATAGTGCCACATACAGACAGACAGACACACAGACAAACAGACACACAGATACACATAGCGGTTAAACTTATAACACCCCTCTTTTTGCGTCAGGGGTTAAAAAGTCCTCAAGTCACAAAATTATCAATACCTAATATGATTCTTTAACGCATTCACTGCCACCGACGCACATAATAATATTCGTTTTCGGAACTTCGCCCAGTGCCGCTATCGTAATTATTCATACATTTTGAACGCACATGTGCGTCGGTGGCACCTGCGGAAGTGAGGTGGCAGTGAATGAGTTAACTGCATTATGTTTAAGAATAAAGTCTGAAATTGCGACAAATTCTTAGATTTTTTTAGGGAAATCAGACTTTTTCTTCGGGTACCGAGCTCTGGTACATACATTATATAAAAAAAGTGTTTAATACCTTTTTTGTGTTTTATTCCTTTTAGGGTTCCGGAGCCAAAATGGCAAAAACGGACCCCTTATAGTTTCACCATGTCTGTCTGTCTGTCTGTCTGTACGTCCGTCCGCGGCTTTGCTCAGGAACTATCAATGCTAGAAAGCTGTAATTTTGCACGAATATGTATTGTATGTAAACTATGCCGACCAAATGGTACAATATTTTTTTTTTGTGTAGGTACCTCCCATAGACGTAAAATGGGGGGTGTTTTTTTCTCATCCAAACTTGTAGTGTGCGGTATCGTTGGACAGGTCTTCTAAAATCATTAGTGGATTGCTAAAACGATTTGTTTGCAAAATATTCAACTTTAAAGTGCAAATTTTCATTAAAATCGAGCGTCCCCCCCTCTAAAATCTAAACCGGTGGGTGGAAAATTTTGAAAAAATTCAGAATGGTAGTAAGTTTATCAAAATTTCAAGAAAAACTATAACGGCTAAGTTTTCTTGAGAATTATTAGTAGTTTATAAAAGTAAATAGCAGCCTTAGGTATAAAATTTACCTAAACTTGGAAGATTTCGTATAAAATACGAAATTCTTAAAAAAATATTACTTACTTATTTTTTTCGTAATGGCTACGGAACCCTATTTTGGGCGCGTTCGACACGCTCTTGGCCGGTTTTATAATCCTTACACTTCAACTACAAGATCGATTAAATGTCAAGAAAACTTCTATCTGCAGGTAGGTAGGTTTAATATTATATATGCAAGTACGTCAAGTAACACATGTAAGCTTTTATCTCGCATCATCTCCTGAACTAGCGATTCCATAAATCTTCGCTAACAAAACGAGGTACAGTCGGCAAGTGCAGGTGAAAATAAAAAACAGATACAGAGACACTGTTTTACATAGTCCAGTCCCAAACAGGGCAAAACTGATACTATTCATATAGGAATATAATAACGATAGATATGGACACATACATATTTATTGTAGTCAGGTGGTAAGCTGCGTTAGCATACAATGCGATACGATACTATATATGTGATGCGACGCGATACGACGCCTCGTGACATACCACAATGATTTTTTTTTTCTTGAGTACCTCATAATTTGTTTATTTGTTTATCAATGAAAAGTAACAGTTATCAAATCAATACGCTGTAAAATTCAATTGAATATAAAAAGAAAAAAAGACATACAAAAAAATGACAATTATTACTACTATTTAGGTATTTTTCAAAGTCGCCTTCATCGCTAGTACCTATCGCTACCCTGAAACGACGGAACACCACACCCGCCGGCCAGAAGTCAGAGCGCAGGAAATTCTGCTGGTGCTTGACAGGCACTTGGAGTCTAAAAGAGTTGAAATTGTTTGCCTTGTTAGAGCGAGATGAACGACTGGACTCATGTAACTTGACCCCGTGCCGCCCCGCAGACGTGCTCGAAGACTACACACCGTCGTCTTTTGTCCAACCGAGACGGGTAAATGTCCACCAACGGTGCTGCTGCGATAATAAATCTTGTGCTGACTGTACAGTCTACACTAACTGAGCAGTACCGCATTAATTACTGGAGTACCATCGTGAATTATAATTGTTTTCTTAATTAATGAGAATGTGTTCGCGTTTCTTATTAGAGTAAATGGGTACCTATCAATCAATCAATCAATCAATCAATCATTTATTGTCAGAAAGTGAGTAATTACATAAATGGTAACAATTGCATTGAAGTTCGTCACAATCAGCCAGTGTATGGCGCACAATATTCGGCAGATACGCTAATACGCTCATTATATGTCACTGAATCATTGAAATTGAAGAAAAATAAAAATAATAATAATCAAGATTTAGAATACTTAACAATAAAATTAACAATAATAATATAAAATGTCAATGTCATGTACTGAACGTGCCCGTGCGGATGCAATGTCAATAGTAGGTACTATACAACAAATAAGTAGCAGATCATACCACAATTACAACACAACAATGGTCATACCAGAAAATACAGAGAAATAAGGTTATTCTATGAATGTGCAGATGCAATGTCGCTTGTCCAATTCAAAATAATACGCCATAGAGAACGCAAAAATATAACAAATATATGGAGATGTCAAAACAACAATAATAATAGTAATAATGAATGAAAGAATAAACAGACTAAAGAAAGTACAAAATTATCAGTAAACAATTCGTGATGTATTAGTAGTAGGGTAAAAATGCTCATTGACAGTATAATACATTTTTTCTAAGCACCATTTAAACAATTTATTCTTAAATTCTGGCATGTCCAAAGTCTTGAGGTCATTTGGCAAGTAGTTGAATATTTTAACCGACATATACAGTATACTTTTCTTAAAGTGAGCAGAAGTATGGCTTGGGTAGCCGAGATTAAACCCATGTAGCCCAGATGTCAATCTCGGATTGGATGTCAGGATTTTATAGCTGTTTATGTGGTTTTTCACAAAGAGACACATTTCATACACATACAGAGCAGGCAACGGTAGTATTTTAAGTTTCTTAAACAATGGCCTACACGAATCGGTTATACCAGCGCGACAGATCGCCCTGATGCATCTCTTTTGCAGTAGGAATGCACGGTTAGCAAAGGTGGAGTTTCCCCATAGGATAAGACCATACCGGAGGTTTGACATTATGTGTCCATGAAACGCCAACAGAGCGGATCGCTGCGACACCACTTGCGTCAACCTACGCAGAGCAAAAACGAATCTATTTAGTCTGCTGACCAGCTGCTCAACATGTGACTGCCAGTTGCAGTGACAGTCCAACACCACACCAAGGAATCGTATGGTTCTAACACTTTCTATGGGCACTTGATTATATTCAATCGTTATTCCTTTAGGACTGCTTTGAGGCGCAAAAAATTCCATGTATTTAGTTTTACTCATATTAACCTTCAATTTGTTATTCAGTAACCAAATGTTAATACTATTAAACACCAAATTTGCTTCGGTCTGATAAGTTGCAGGGTTTTTACCAGGAACAATTACAGAGCAGTCGTCGGCAAAAAGAAGAATTTTGTTTCGAGTTACATTGGGGAGGTCGTTTATATAAATTAAAAACAATAATGGTCCTAGTATACTACCTTGAGGCACGCCCATGGTAACATCCGCCTGATCAGAAAGCACTTTAGTTAAAGTTTTTGTCTTAGCACAATAGGACCTAACTTCAGTTTTCTGTTTTCTACTTGATAGATAAGTTTGTAACCAGTCATAGCAATTTCCTCGAATGCCATAGTGGTACAGCTTCCGCAGAAGAATATCATGTGAGACGCAATCAAAGGCCTTAGACATATCCATGAAGATCGCCGAGACTGGAATCTTTTTATCTCTAAATGAAGTAATGTCCTTGATTAACTCATATACAGACATGGTAGTCGATTTACGTTTTCGAAATCCGTATTGATTGGCGCTCAATATTTCGCACCTTTCCAGAAAGTTAATCATTCGAATATAAATTACTTTTTCGTATATTTTAGATAATATTGGTACAATGGAAACCGGTCTATAGTTATCGCACAGCTCCCGATCCCCCTTTTTAAATAAAGGTTATAAGCAAGGTTATAAATATTATAAGCTTTTGCAAACGTAAACGAGCAAGCGGATCCATGTTGGCAAGTGAACTGGAAATGGATGAAAAAAAGTAAAGTTGCCATAGTAAACATCAGCGCTGTCTAATTACTATGTGATTTAACTGCTATAAGGATGTCATTGCATGAAAGCACTAATGAAGGGTAAACTTCCACTAGCCTTAAAACGCAAGCTCGTTGACATGGGCATCCTGCCCATCCTAACCTACGGTGGTCAGACCTGGTCTTTGGCTGAGGCCCAGAAGTCTAAACTCAAGGTTTGCCAGCGGGCTATGGAGCGCAGTATCCTAGGTGTTCGAAGAGCCGATAGAATAAACAACACTGAACTGCGCTCAAAAACCCGAATTGTTGATGTGGGGACAAAAACCGCCAAACTCAAGTGGGACTAGGCAGGACATGTCTGCCCAGTCTGCCTGTCTGCCAATATCACCACTGATTGGGTTCCAAGCCACGGGCACCGGAGCAGAGGTAGGCCTAAAAGAAGGTGGCGGGACGATTTGGAGCGATTCCAGCCGGACTGGCAACATTTTGCCGAAGCCAGAGACAAGTGGAAGGAGAAAGGGAGGCAAAGGGGGCAAAGGCCCAGCAGTGGGACACTATATACGCTATTTTTTTTTAAAATGATGTCATTTACTGAAAAATTCAATCACAGTCTGAGTACATAATGTTGCTTGGTGCATTTTTGTAACTTTTGCGTTGAATTTTTTTTTTAAAGAACTTTAATTTCGTGAAAGTAATACCTGTGCCTCAAAACGCCATTTAAAAGACATAAAGAAAATGCAGGGATTTTATAAGATAAGAAAATGTGTGATTTTAATTGATATATTTGTTTTCTTTTTGTATTCTTACACCCAATCAGGTCTCCATATACTTTCCTGATTTGAAATAAGAAACTTCTTAAAAATAGCTACAAAAATCATTTGGAGATTTCAGAGTTTGACGTATTTATAAAAAAGAAAAGGTTTATAAAAAATAAAACTTAGCAGCATAGTACAATGAGGCTATCGTATTTTGTCTCACTAGATGGCGCACTGTTGCGTGAGGTTTTTAAGTATGGCTTTCAAAGTCTGTTATTACGGGCGTGAAAACAAAGTTTAGATTAAAGTCATATTTAATACACCTTAAAACCGTACCATAAAAATATCGAGCATGCCACAGTGTTGCATAGTCCCCGTTTTGTTCGGAAAAAGGGAGGACAAAGGTTTCCGAAAGCCAAAACTGTCTCAAAACACAGACATTCATTGCCCCGGAACGCATATTTGCCATAATTAATTTCAGATATTGCAAAATATTCACAAAATTATTCTAATTATAAATAATCCCGCGTAGCTCACCCAAAAACTATGAGATTTGACATTTCGGAGACCTCACGCTACACTAGCGCCTCTAGTGGCGAATTCATTCGCGATAGCCCTCATTGCTCCTATTTTGTCGATGGAAATGAAAACCAGCCCTTGAATTTCGTCTGATATAATATTCGTATCTACGTTTGTCCTTATTTCACAGAATTGAGGAACTAGACCAATAATTACTTAATAGGTAATTTTTTTAAATGGTATCGACTTCCAAATCAAATAGCTATACCGGGTGTGGCCTGTAATACGAGCAAAAATTAAAACATAGATCCTCCTCGTCAAACTGAACAACATTAGTTCAGTGACTTTAAAAAATAATAGTCCTTGACTCCTCTTTTTTTTCATCCAAATTAAATACTGCTATCGATGTACGCCATCCTAGAACACACAGACGTCGCCTGTGTGTAGTAAAAATTAAAAAACTAACTATTTTTAAAAGTCGCTGAACTAATGTTGTTTAGTTTGATGACGAGGATCTATGTTTTAATTTTTTGCTCGTATTACAGGCCACACCCGGTATACCTTTCATTTCCCGGTTCACCTTTTATTTAACCATCCTGTTATCCCAGCTCAGTGGCTAGGGACAAGTAATTGAACAGTTTTCTCCTATCGTAACCGAGAGCACATTCTCCATTCTCTTGATTGAGCCAACCGCAGCGATCTTAGACAAAATCTTACAAGAATGTTTCTTGAACATTGGTTTATTTTGAGTAGTTCGAAGAATAACGTTTGAAGCTATGTAATACACAGCCAGGCTATGTAATATTCGTTGGGTTTTCGCAGAGAATATTTAATATTAACTGAGGTATCTTGCTGTTACTAGCGGTGAAATTGCATAGAGTTGTCAATAGCAGAGAGTTGCTGCTTGTATTTTTTACAATGGCAATGTTTTCTTAATGAGTGCGAGGGGATCTATAGGTCGCAATATAGAGAGATTTTTCTCCAAGCAGGTGTTATGCCATGAAATATAAAAATATTTTTCTGCCATTACCTACCAGGCATACATTCCAGGCATTTTAGCATACTTATGTAGATCTGGTATTTTAAATACATATTCAAGACAATAAAATGGGACAATGGAATACCGAAATCTAATAATAATCTATTAATTTATTCTGATAGTCGAATTCTAGGTCGCCTAGCCAGGATCGTCTCCAAAGGATGGAACTCTTCAACGGTTAATAGCATAAGTAGTCTGGATGACAATACAAGTAAAACGGGCAAAAAACAGTTAGCAAAAAAAGCCAAAATCTTTTTTACAATAATTTAATCCACACTAATATTATAAATGCGAAAGTGTGTGTGTTTGTATGTTTGTACATCTTTCACGTCTAAACGGAGGGACGGATCGACGTGAACTTTAGCATAGAGATAAGTAGTTTATGGGCCAGAGAATGACATAGGCTACTTTTTATCCCGGAAAAATGCACAGTTCCTGAGGAATAGCGCGCGATTACCGAATTCCACGCGGGTGAAGCCGCGGGCAAAAGATAGTAAGAAATAACTCAACATAAACTAAATTATTGTATATTGTAGTGTATAATAGAGTGGAACATAGTATTACTTTTTGAAACAGAGAACGCTACTCCACCTGGGTTAGGGAGAATAATACCCTAATAAAAACTTAATGAACTTTTATTGCGTTGTATAATTAAGTGTTTTATAATGAACTAGAATACGAGTATTTCTTGCTTTTTCGGGAAAAATATTAATTCATGCACACAAGTAACGAAATTTTGCTATAAGTATGTTTGTATTTTACTAAGTGATTTTGTGAAACAAATATTCATAGAACCAGCTGGCCGGCTTGTGGGGTTTAATCGCATTTAAACGATTCAACCGCGCAAGTGTTGCCATACAAACATTAGTGATTAACTAGACAGACGCTCCATTTTAATGAAAATTTGCATTTTAAAGTTGTATATTTTGCAAAAAAATCACTGAATCGAAAAAATCGTTTTAGCAATTACAGTCTGTAGGGCTAGTACGAAATGCGAAACTCGAACTTCGTATCGTACCGTCCCTCTCATTCTTGTATTAAATAAGACAAGTGTTGGCAGGAATGTACTGCGCTGGGGTTTTTCAACTTAAAGTTGGTTTGGTTATTTACACTCTATCTCTCTCTACATTCCCTCTATCCCTGTTTCCCTCGACCCGTTTCATTTACCAGACCTAAATATTATAAACGCAAAATGAATAAAATGTAATCTACTTACCCCGCGGAACACAGGATAGGCTTTCTGTTAAATATTTTATTAGTCCCGGGGCTCCTTTGTGTCCCATTTGGAACGTTGAAGTGCATTTAGCCCCTATCTGTCACTGTCACACCACTCCAGCTGATACGAGTTAAGGTACGGGAGGAAGCGGGACAGCGTTACAGTGGTTTGCTTTGGAGATGGAAGGTAACGTGGAATAGAAGAGCGCAGTGAAAATGCCTAGGAAATGCGACATCGGCAATTAAGAGAAAATAACGGTTTATAGTAATTCAGTATATAAACTGAGGCCGTATTGTCTTACGTTTCTGACGCACGCGATCGCAATCAAATGACAGGTTTCCCATACAAAAACTGATCGCGATTGCAAGCGTCAGAAACGTGGCAATACGGCCTCTGGTTAGGTATATTTTGTGCGTTTACCTTAGATCATGATGCATAGGTACAACGCGTCCAAGTAGCAGTAGCTCAGTAAATAAACCCCTAAACAGAAAAACTGAAATCATCTTAATTTTGAAAGCAAACCGTTGTTTATTAAGATTGGTTTTTTGGAATCTTTTTGTATTTTTTATTTCAATTCCAAATTTTTACTTTTACGGTCATCCCGTAAAACCGAAATTGAAAATACAAACTGAAATATAGAATGCACAGAAAAAACAGAAAAATAAGACCATCACTGGGAATCGAACCCAGGTCCTCGGCAATCCGTACCGCGTGCTATACCGCTACACCACTGATGGTGGTGGTTTGCCGTTCTTTATTTATTTAATTAATCTTAAACCTTTAACAAGGAGTTCTTGTTAGCCTTAGCGATTTCTGAGAATACTAACAAAACAAATTAAAAAAACACAAAAAAAAATTATAATTAATTCTAGTGCTGACGAAATGCACAAAATAACGGCCACGCTCAGCATTATGCTGAAGCAAGCCACCGCATAAATAATATACATATTTGACGACGAGATGGCCTAGTGGTTAGAGAATCTGACTACGAAGCTTGAGGTCCCGGGTTCGATTCCCGTGTCGGGGCAGATATTTATATGAAAAATACGAATGTTGGTTCTCGGGTCTTGGGTGTTTAGTATGTATTTAAGTATGTATCCATCTATATAATTATATTTATCCGTTGCTTAGTACCCATAACACAAGCTTTGCTAAGCTTACTTTGGGACTAGGTCAATTGGTGTGAATTGTCCCGTGATATTTTTATTCTTCTGGATGGCAAACGAGCAAGTGGGTCTCCTGAATGTACCTACTAACCGTACCATCGTCTAAAAAAATGAAATCTTCTATCTTTTAACACTTGCACCGCTCGGAAACTCACATCAGTTACTTCGATTGTGTCGGCGTCGTGCTTTCCGCTTCACCTCGCTTACAGTAAATACTTATTCCGTCGGAAATATCATGAATTTGGCTCCTGGAGTCTTCTTTCTGCGCTGCACCTCCCTCCGTGTTTAGTTTTAGGCCACAGCTTGAGGCCGCTGCCGCTAGGGTAGCCGGGCGGGTAGCGGATCGGGTAGCGGCGCGGCGAGCGATTTCTATATTCTTAGCGTGTTCGGCTAGTGGAAGAACTAGTGGCAGAGCTGAACGTAATCGGAGAATTCTGGGCAATGTTGCGCTGGCTGGGCCCTGTTGAGAGGATGGACAAGGATTGAGTTTTGAGGCGGATGTAATTGGACGGCCAGGTGGAAAATGCCTAGTTGGGCAACAGATCTTTCTAACAAACCAAAACACGACTAGCTACAAAATCAAAATCAAAAAATCAAAATCATTTATTCAGTAAATAGGCCGCAATGGGCACTTTTACACGTCATTTTTTAAACTACCAGCGCTTTCGGAAAGACCATCATTACCAAGAAGAATGCGCCGCAAGAAACTACGATGTTTTGTATTGGAGATCCAGTGCCTGCGTAACTGCTCCATCATCAAAGTACATCATCATCATCATCATGAGCCGGAAGACGTCCACTGCTGAACAAAGGCCTCCCCTTAGAACGTCACAATGAACAACTCACCACTTGCATCCATCGGTTTCCCGCTACTCTCACGATGCCGTCAGTCCACCTGGTGGGAGGCCTGCCAACGCTTCGTCTTCCGGTTCGTGGTCGCCACGCGAGAACTTTTTTCCCCAACGGTATCTGTTCTTCGAGCGATGTGGCCCGCCCATTGCCACTTCAACCTGCACATTTTTCCAGCTACCCTCTAATACTATTATAACAAGCGCAAGGCTAGGTTACTTGATCCTTTCTTGGAGTTCATCAGATCAGCTCGATCGTAACGTAGTATGGCAAGTATTGTCAATCATCAGAACTGTACATAATTGCTAAGTTTTGTGTAAAAGATGGACGAATGACCTAGTTAAAACTATGAGTTCACGATGGATGCTGGCTGCTTCCAAACAAAGGAACTGGAGGTCTATGGGGGAGGCCAACAGAGAACTGGAGGTCTATGGAGGAGGCCAACAGAGAACTGGAGGTCTATGGGGGAGGCCAACAGAGAACTGGAGGTCTATGAGGGGAGGCCAACAGAGAACTGGAGGTCTATGGGGGAGGCCAACAGAGAACTGGAGGTCTATGGGGGAGGCCAACAGAGAACTGGAGGTCTATGGGGGAGGCCAACAGAGAACTGGAGGTCTATGGGGGAGGCCAACAGAGAACTGGAGGTTTATGGGGAGGCCAACAGAGAACTGGAGGTCTATGGGGAGCCAACATAGAATCAAACAGAGAATATCCTGCGGCTGATATAATGAGGATGGCCATGACAATAATATCCACTTGACAGCCCGAAGCGCGCGACCAATATGCCTCATACCGTCCGGGTTTTTATCGACGGACGAAACTCGCTATCTGTTCACAATTTCTTAACTACAAGGTTTTGTATAAAGAAGAAATACTGAGACGTAAATTAATGTTTACTCATTCAAATACTATTTATAAAAATAGCTTGTAATTTATGATTTATTCACAAAATCAAGGTTAAACTTACGACACTAAAGTATCCACGGACGGTTTGAAGCATTTGGTTATGGTTACATGGTATCGTCGGACTGACAAATGGTTACAATAACCTAACCAACGATGAGTCGGAAAACCCCGACATTGTCACTTCAAAGTTCAATATCTCAAAAAAGGCTGAACCGATTTTGTGAAAACGTGTCTAAGAACCTTCGCTAGAAACCCTGCTTTCAAATAAAAAAACCGCATTCAAATTGGTTCACCCGTTTAAGAGCTACGGTGCCACAGACAGACAGACAGACATACAGACACACAGATACACAGACACACATTTATATTAAATTCACTTCTAACTATGTATCTAAGTAACTATAATAATATTGTACGTACTTAATGGATTTAATGAACTCGATTTTTACCTACTTTTAACCCCTACGCAAAAGAGGGGTGAAGTTTGACCGCTATGTGTGTCTGTGTATCTGTGTGTCTGTATGTCGTCTGTCTGTCTGTGGCACCGTAGCTCTTAAACGGGTGAACAATTTGAATGCGGTTTTTTTATTGAAAGCAGGGTTCTAGCGAAGGTTCTTAGACACGTTTTCACAAAATCGGTTCAGCCTTTTTTGAGATATTGAACTTGAAGTGACAATGTCGGGGTTTTCCGACTCATCGTTGGTTAGGTTATTGTAACCATTTGTCAGTCCGACGATACCATGGTAACCATAACCAAAATGCTTCAAACCGTCGTGGATACTTTAGTGTCGTAAAGTTTAACCTTGATTTTGTGAATAATCATAAATTACAAGCTATTGTTTTATAAATAGTATTTGAATGAGTAAACATTAATTTACGTCTCAGTATTTCTTCTTTATTCAAAACTTTGTAGTTAAGAAATTGTGAACAGATAGCGAGTTTCGTCCGTCATTAAAACCCGGACGGTATGAGGCATATTGGTCGCGCGCTTCGGGCTGTCAAGTGTTATTATTGTCATGGCCATCCTCATATATCAGCCGCAGGATATTCTCGGTTTGATTCTATGTTGGGCTCCCCATAGACTCCAGTTCTCTGTTGGCCTCCCCATAAACCTCCAGTTCTCTGTGGCCTCCCCCTAGACCTCCAGTTCTCTGTTGGCCTCCCTCATAGACCTCCAGTTCTCTGTTGGCCTCCCCATAGACCTCCAGTCTCTGTTGGCCCCCCATAGACCTCCAGTTCTCTGTTGGCCTCCCTCATAGACCTCCAGTTCTCTGTTGGCCTCTCCCATAGACCTCCAGTTCTCTGTTGGCCTCCTCCATAGACCTCCAGTTCTCTGTTGGCCTCCCTCCATAGACCTCCAGTTCCTTTGTTTGGAAGCAGCCAGCATCCATCGTGAACTCATAGTTTTAACTAGGTCATTCGTCCATCTTTTACACAAAACTTAGCAATTATGTACAGTTCTGATGATTGACAATACTTGCCATACTACGTTACGATCGAGCTGATCTGATGAACTCCAAGAAAGGATCAAGTAACCTAGCCTAGCGCTTGTTATAATAGTATTAGAGGGTAGCTGGAAAAATGTGCAGGTTGAAGTGGCAATGGGCGGGCCACATCGCTCGAAGAACAGATACCGTTGGGGAAAAAAGTTCTCGCGTGGCGACCACGAACCGGAAGACGAAGCGTTGGCAGGCCTCCCACCAGGTGGACTGACGGCATCGTGAGAGTAGCGGGAAACCCGATGGATGCAAGTGGTGAGTTGTTCATTGTGACGTTCTAAGGGGAGGCCTTTGTTCAGCAGTGGACGTCTTCAGGCTCATGATGATGATGATGATGTACTTTGATGATGGAGCAGTTACGCAGGCACTGGATCTCCAATAAAACATCGTAGTTTCTTGCGGCGCATTCTCTTGGTAATGATAGTCATTCCGAAAGCGCTGGTAGTTTAAAAAAATGACGTGTAAAAAGTGCCCATTGCGGCCTATTTACTGAATAAATGATTTTGATTTTTTGATTTTGATTTTGTAGCTAGTCGTGTTTTGGTTTGTTAGAAAGATCTGTTGCCCAACTAGGCATTTTTCCACCTGGCCGTCCAATTACATCCGCCTCAAAACTCAATCCTCGTCCATCCTCTCAACAGGGCCCAGCCAGCGCAACATTGCCCAGAATTCTCCGATTATGTTCAGCTCTGCCACTAGTTCTTCCACTAGCAGCACACGCTAAGAAATAGAAATCGCTCGCCGCGCCGCTACCCGATCCGCTACCCGCCCGGCTACCCTAGCGGCAGCGGCCTCAAGCTGTGGCCTAAAACTAAACACGGAGGAGGGTGCAGCGCAGAAAGAAGACTCCAGGAGCCAAATTCATGATATTTCCGACGGAATAAGTATTTACTGTAAGCGAGGTGAAGCGGAAAGCACGACGCCGACACAATCGAAGTAACTGATGTGAGTTCCGAGCGGTGCAAGTGTTAAAAGATAGAAGATTTCATTTTTTTAGACGATGGTACGGTTAGTAGGTACATTCAGGAGACCCACTTGCTCGTTGCCATCCAGAAGAATAAAAATATCACGGGACAATTCACACCAATTGACCTAGTCCAAAGTAAGCTTAGCAAAGCTTGTGTTATGGGTACTAAGCAACGGATAAATATAATTATATAGATGGATACATACTTAATACATACTAAACACCCAAGACCCGAGAACCAACATTCGTATTTTTCATATAAATATCTGCCCCGACACGGAATCGAACCCGGGACCTCAAGCTTCGTAGTCAGATTCTCTAACCACTAG
>NC_133478.1:17935435-17956025 GCF_025370935.1 Choristoneura fumiferana
TCGTTGTGGTGCGAGCTTGTTAAGCCTTCTACTATTTGCCATTCCTCCACCAAGTCAAGCATGTCCGTTGTGCAGGCCGTCTGAACAGGGGAACCCGACGGAGGTGAGGGGTGGGAGTAGGGCATGGATACCGGTATTCGGTATTACCGAAAAACCGGGATACCGGTAATTTTTTCCCCTTTTTTAATACCGGTATTAAATATCTACAAAACCGGTTTTTCGGTATTTTGACTTTTTGTTTAAAAAAGTAATAGTCGACTTTAATTTCAAACGAGCAAGCACTTTTAATAACTTTTGTCTTCGGACTTATGGCTTTTGAAGTTACTTACCTATTAATCTACTTTCAAATTTAAAATTTACCGCCCACAAGTTTGCTTTGTTTATTTGTAGTATAAGCTTTCTCGAAGTTGGACCTTCCTAACTGGACCGTTTGTCCCAGGTATACATAGCCGTCAACAATTTCGAGCGCAGGGCCCCCGACTATTGCGGGAGTTGGGACAACATGGACATTAGTTAGACATGACTTTCGTCTTGCCCATGTTCATTTTCAGGCCAACTCGGTCGGAAACTGCTGAGGTCTGCGAGCATAGCACTGAGGTCCTCCATGGTCTCAGCCATGGGCCATGACTACAATATCGTCGGCGAATCGAAGGCGAGTGACGTACCCGCCATTAATGTTAATGCCTCGTCCTTTCCAGCCCAGAACCTTAAAAGCATCCTCCAATGCAGCGGTGAACAGTTTCGGAGAAATCACATCTCCTTGTCTGACTCCCCGCTGCAGAGGAATAGGCTTCGTGCTCTGGTCATTTGGTCGGACGGCCATAGTGGCGTTTTTGTACAGACACTTCAACACTTCGATATACCGGTAGTCAAGTTGGCACCGCTGGAGAGCCTGCAGCACAGCCCAAGTCTCGATCGAATCGAAGGCTTTCTCGTGGTTCACAAATGCAAGGCAAAGGGGGAGGTTATACCCTTCGGTCTTCTGTATAACCTGCCGCAACGTACATGTGGTCTACGATACTATAGCCTTTTCGGAAGCCGGCTTGTTAGGGAGGCTAGAAAACATGAAACCTGCTTGCGAGACGATTTGTGATGACCCTGGAAAACAGCTTGTCTTCTGTTCCATGCTTTCGGCGTTCTCCCTTAGTGGAGGAACTAAACGGTGTCTGACGGTCCTTAAGGACTGGTTTACCAGCCGCCTTCAGGAGTTCGGCTGTAATTTCATCGTCACTCGGGGCTTTGTCATTCTTAAGCTGTTCGAGGGCTATACTAATCTCGTACAGGCTGACGTCCGGGATGTCTTCGTGATAGAGTCGGGTTAATCTAGCGCTCGGGTCTTTAGCTAGATTTTCCTCTCGACTTCCCCCAACAGCTCAGGTTTGGATGAAATGATTCTGCCGTCGTCGGTCTTCAACTTCATTAACCGGCTTTGACTGCCAGACAGATCCCTGGTAAACACCTTAGAGCCTCTGTTACGCTTAATAGCCTCTTCAATGCTTTTGGTATTAAATCGGCGTACATCGCGCTTCAGAGACTTTGAGATCTGCCTGCCTATTGAACTGCCGATAGCGACAAGCGTCACCTCACCAGAGGACTGTAGCAGCATCTCACGCCTCACCTCCATGAGCCTAAGGCCAGAGCGCGAGAGCCTATTGTTTATAGTATGGCGGATTTTGAAGAAGTTAGACCCGACCGTATGGACAGCTTCCACAAACCCGTCGTTGTAATCGTTCACGTCGCTACACAGGCATTCGAAACGGTTTTGAAGTTTGAGCTGAAAGCTCTCGGGGTTTTGGAGCTGAGCAGGTTCCGGGCGGAGCGTAGATTTCATCAGTGGATACCTTTCAAGCTTGAACTGGATATTTAATGAGCCTCGTACAAGCATAAGCTATTATGCGAAAATTTGGTAGGGAACTATTAATCGGCGAAACAATTTTCACCGAAAAATTAGAGAATCCCATATTAGTATTAGTTAACAATTAACAACTTCAGGTTTTTATTTTAATATTTGCTCATTAAAAGGGAAGTTTATTAAATCTTGCTTTTCATTTATATTGGTTATAATTCAACAAAAACAACAGACTTATACAGAAAGAAAGAAAAATAAGGGGAAAATACGGAAATTACCGAAAAAATACCGAAATACCGGGATACCGGTTTTCAAAATTTGAATACCGAAATAATACCGGTATTGCCATCAAACCCAATACCGCATAGCCCTAGGTGGGAGGGATGGGGCGTCACTGGTGCAGTCCGTGCGGGATGGCTCAGGGGAAAGCCCGGGAAACACCTCAACAGGAACGATGGAGCCTTATACCGGGGGAAGTGAGTCGGATGAGAGCTGGGCTCCACCCCGTGTTGAGGAGAAAAGGTACTGTACTAACCTCTTGTGTCCGTTGATTCGATGCTGGCAGCATAGTTCTAATTTTAAAATAATAATAGGAGACGGACGCAAGGGTGTTAAACAGAAGACTTGTATGCTAGCTGCCAACGTAGGAACGTGATCTTAAAATATACAAAAAATAATAACGAAGTGTTTTTCTTAATAAAATAGGGAAATATTAAGCTAGTGGACCGTCCGTCCACTACAATTTGGTGGAGGTGCGGCTCTTTACAAAGAAGAGTGAGATCCGTCCTCTTGCGCAAAGCGAGAAAATATAATAAGAAGCCTTGAGTAAGTAAGGATCGACGAGAAAAGAAAAGGTAAAGTTTGCATTTATTATTATATATAGTGGGTCTCATCATGGCGAACAATGCTACGTTCGATGGTGCAAGCGACGTGTCAGATTTTATTATGCAATTTGAAGCTATAGCGGCAATACGCGGCTGGTCGGCAGATCAAAAGAAATTTGCCATCGCGGCATATCTAACAGGATCCGCAGCATCCTGGTATAAAGCGAAATTCTCCACTTTCACTAATTATGAAGATTTAGTGAGCAAGATAAAAAATGAATTTGAGGGGGCAGTGGATTATACTCAATTATTTTATCTACGAAAACAAAACCAGTCCGAGAATTTGATACAATATTTTTATAATTTAGATTTATTGGCAGAGAAAGCCGATATAACCGATGAAGCGAAATTTACGAAACATTATTTGTGCTCGGTACAAGATAAGTATAAAATGTTGTTGGCAACGAGAATTTTTGATTCGAAGGAGGATTTGAAAAAAAGTCTTAAGACAAATGTCAGAAGTGTCCGGAGAAAATGGACATGAAGATATAAATCTGCCGATATATAGACCAAGTGAGGCCGTGGTTATTCCTGAGGCGGGGGACGTTCCGCAAAATGTTATGCAAACCCCGAGAAGCACGTATCAGTCGCCATACTTTACCAATACGCCACAGCAGCATGGGACTCCGAGAACCCCATTTACGACGCGTGCAACTCCAGTAGCTACGCCAAATCGACGGTATGATCTAAGACCCAGACAATTCAATCAACAACCGATACAGCGTGGACCAATGCCTTCATCGTCGTATAGAGCGCACCCAAATGCCTTTCCACGTCGTTAGGAACTTCGGGGGAGCGACCGTGGAATTCGGAAAGCCTCGAAGAGAATATTCATGTAGATAATAGTAATGTACGGTTAGGTGTAGTGAAGAATAAGATTAGGTTAGATAGCAAGATGTCGAATGATTTTGTAAATATGGCCCCTTTTATTTCAGTTAATATCAAGGACAATAATTATGATGCGCTCGTGGACACTGGTGCTTCTGTGTCGGTGATTTCAGAAAATTTGGTAAACAAGTTGAGGTTGAATGTGGTGAGTATGTCTAGTATGCCGTTACGTGCCGTCGGAGGAAACCAAATACCGGTCAAAGGCTCATGCACGTTAACAGGATTAATTGACAAGGTGTGTTATAATCTGAATTTATATGTAATAAATGACTCTAGTGAATTATTGATCTTGGGACAGAATTTTCTTAAGGAAAATAATGCGGTAATAGATTTCAGTGAGAATTGTCTCATTTTGAAAAAGAAGTTCAAGGTACCATTTATTAAAAAATCAAATGGATTATTTGAATATAACCAGGGCTCATTAGTGCCAATGACAGATGTCAATATGCTGAAGCAAACTGATTATATTTATTTTGTAAATAGTGTAAATAGAAATGAAAATTATTTATTGAATTACGCGCAGAAGGAGGATATCGTATATAATATTTCTAATGATTTGCAGAACAAGGAGCAAGAGCAGTTGAAGAAATTGTTGGTTCATTATCGTGATACTTTTTCGTTCGCGGCTAGCGAACTGGGGTGTTATGAAGACACATTAGTGGAAATAACGACAATGGATGAGGATCCGGTACATAAAGCCCCATATAGAGTGTCACCAAAACGGAGAGAAATTATTGATCAGCAGGTAAAAGAGATGTTGGAAAATGGAGTCATTTCGGAATCAATGAGCCCATACGCGTCACCTGTGGTCTTGGTGGATAAGCCTGATGGTTCCACAAGGTTTTGTGTGGATTATCGTATGTTAAATAAAAAAATTAAATGTGATTCATATCCGATACCGATAATTGAGGATTTATTGAGTTGTTTACAGGGAGCCCGATACTTTGCCGACTTAGATATGAATTCTGGATATTGGCAAATAAACCTCGGACTTAATCAAATCCAATTTACAGAATCACTGCAAGCGAAAATCGCAAGGAAAGCTGCATTGACCGAGATGATTAAAAGAAGGATACAAAGGGCACAGGAAAGATCGAAACGGCAGTATGACAGGCATGCGAGGATGGAGTTTTATATGCCAGGTGATAAAGTTTTGTTATATTGTCCACATAGAAGCACTGGTATGAGTTATAAATTGTGTAGGAAGTTTAAAGGGCCATATGTTATTCTAAAATTCTAAGGCGTATCAATAGTGTAAATTACTTAATTAAAAAGTTAGGAGTGGGAAGTAATGGAATTAAGTATGTTGTTCATTCAAATAGACTTAAAAAGTTCTATTCACGGGAAGTGTTATGATATGTAAAGTGTTAGGAATAGCTAGGGTACTTAATAATTTAATGAGCATTTTTTTTTTGTACTTAGATAATTAAATATTCCTCTGTATATATTATGGAACTGTATATAATTTGTGTTTTTTTTATGTTACATGCTCATCGGAGACGCTTTGGTTAGGAAACCAAGGGCGAAAGTTCTTGTTGGAGCAAGATAGAAGTTGCAGACTGTTAGAATAATAAATAGCAATGCAAATACTCTTTGCTTGTTTCTAGTTTTGTGTCAGAGGTCGGCATCTCTATGTTCGACTGAAGTTTCCGTTTCCGGTCGCTTAGCTTTTGTTACAATCTTTATGTCATACAGAATTTACGTTGTGCAAGAATAAAATCTTTTCTTTATTGTTTCAAAACCAGTTTTCTTATTTAATTAACTTCAGGTTATGGGCCCAGAGACGCCAGCCTGTTATTTAAGTTAAAAGATGTGGTGAGCAAATAACATCGACCATTTTGAATATCGGCGGAAAGTGGGTTAGGTTTGCCGGCGAGCGGCCATTACAAATTTTCGTCGAGAAGGTATACTTGCGGTTGGCAAGGCAGGAAAGGAAGATGGAACTTAATACGAACAACGTAATGAAACTGGAAGGAAACAGGAACTGGAATATCTGGAAATTTCAAACTACAGTACTACTGAGAGGTCAGGGATGGTTGGACATCGTAGAGGGACGAACTTTAATACCCGAAGATAAAGTGGCAAGACCCATTTGGGAGGCTAACGACGCTAAGGCTCAGACATTAATGGTGACAAGAATGTCAGAAGATGTCATGGTGCATCTGATATCATGCAGAACGTCAGCTGAAATGTGGAAAAAGCTTTTAAGCGTCTATGAACAGAAGTCTGAGACGAGTATTCATATTGCACAGCAAAGATTCTTTCAATATAAATATGAAGAAGGGGTTGAAATGTCAGTATTTTTATCAAGAGTTCACGAAATGCAAAACCAGTTAAAGCAGCTGGGAGAAGAAATCTCCGATAAATTCACAATCACGAAAGTACTAATGTCACTTCCGGAAGAATACAAGCACTTTGTGTCAGCTTGGGAGTCTGCTCCGGACGAGAAACAAACTTATGACAATCTCGTGGCAAGACTTTTAGTGGAGGAAGAGAGATTGAAAGAGAAAGGCGGACCATCGCAGTCGTCCTCAGCATTTGTTGCGAAGAAAATAGTAGACAAACGGAACATTAAGTGTTTTAAGTGTAATAAATTCGGACATTATGCGAACGAGTGTAGAAGCAATACTTCGAACTATCGTGACAGCAGGTCAAATAATAATAACAATCGTCCGAGTACATCAAGTTCAGATAATAGGTGCTATTATTGCAGTAAAATTGGACATAATAAGTCGCAGTGTCGTTTCAAGAAAAATAAAGAAGATAATAAAAATAATGCATTTGTGGTATCTAATTCGTGTGAGGAACATTGTCATACGAAGTGGCTCGTAGACTCGGGGGCCAGCGAACATATGTGTTGTGACAGATCGTTATTTTCATCGTTTACAAGTGCCTCGCAAAAATCCGTAGTAGTTGGAAATGGCGCCGTGATTAGTGTTTTGGGACGTGGACAGATGTCAGTGCAAGTCAGCAATGGGAGTGAATGGATTGACACGACGATTGACAACGTCTTGTTCGTTCCCGATTTAAAAACAAACTTATTGTCTGTGAATCGCGCGGCTGACCGCGGATATGTCATTGTGACAGATGACAATTCGTGCAAATTTTTGAAAAATGGCGTTGTTTGTGCGATCGCAAATAGAGTTGAAAACTCTTATTATATGGTTTTTCGATATAAATGTGAAGCTGCGAGTGTTGCAAAAGTAGTAAAGAACGATTTGTATGAGTGGCATGAAAAATTAGCGCACCAAAACTTCGATTACGTCAGGAAAGTGTTGGAGAAAAATAACATTGAAACAAAACAAACCGCGTCTCAATGTGAAAGTTGTTTAAAGGGAAAAATACACAGATTACCGTTTAAGAAGAGTGAAACTGTAAGCACCAAGACGTGCGAAATAATACATGGGGACACGTGTGGGCCCATGGAGGAAGAATCGATCGGCGGGTCGAGATATTTTGTCGTACTGAAGGATGATTATTCGAACTTCAGAACCGTGTATTTTGTGAAAGCTAAACACGAAATAAAGAGCTGTTTGGAGGATTTCTTTAACAAGTCAGAAAATGTTACCGGAAACAGTGTGAAAACTTTTAGAACTGATAATGGATCAGAGTTTATAAACAAAGAAATGATGGAACTATGCTCGAGAAGGGGATAGTACATCAAACCACCGTTATATATTCACCAGAACAGAACGGAAAATCGGAACGCGAAAACAGAACGCTTGTCGAAGCAGCTAGGACAATGCTACATGCTAAGAATTTACCCAAGAAATTGTGGGCTGAAGCAGTCAACACTGCTGCATTTGTCTTGAACAGAACAGGGAAAGGCAAAGAGGGAAAATCGCCATATGAAATATGGACTAATAAAACTTTTGACATACATCAGCTAAAGGCTTTTGGTTCACCAGTGTATGTTCACATTCCGAAGGAGAAGAGAAGAAAGTGGGACCAGAAGGGTGAAAAAGGAATGATGGTTGGATATGGTGAAAATGTCAAAGGGTACAGAATATACTACCCAGAGAAGAATTGTGTTGATACAAAAAGAGATATAGTTTTCTTAACTCAAGAGGGAAATGAAGAGAGTGAGACAGTAAGTGAAGCAACTGTCACCTTGGACTTGAATAGCCAACCAGTACATGATATGTCTGAAACAGTGACAGAGGCTGAAGGTGAAGGGTCAAATATCCTGAATGACACTCGTGGAAGTCTCAATTTAGACTCGTGTTCAGGCGAAAGTGAGTATCAGACTGAATATGAACCCTCCGAGGGTGAATCATCAGAGGCAAATGAGCCACCAGTCCTTAATGAAAGAAGAAGCCGGCGGGTAAGAAAACAAACTTCATTTTACCAGTGTCACAATGTTGAAAGTGAGCAGAGCGAGCCTACCACATATAAGGAGGCTATGAAAAGAAGTGATGCAAGTAAGTGGTGTGAGGCGATTAATAGAGAACTGCAGACCTTAAAAGACAATAACACGTGGGACTTCTGTAGTGCACCGGTAAGTGAGGAAGTTATTAGTAGCAAGTGGGTATTTAAATTAAAAGGCAATGGTAACAATATTAAATATAAAGCCAGGCTAGTTGCAAGAGGGTTTGAGCAGAATAGTGATTTTGATTTGGGTGAAATTTATGCTCCTGTGGCAAAATTATCAACTTTTAGAGTCTTTGTAGCTATAGCAACTAAATTGAATTTACCCATTTATCAAATGGACGTTACTGGGCATTTTTGTATGGAGATATTGATAGAGATGTGTATATTAGATTGCCAGAAGGGGCTTATTCTGGGAGAACAACATTGTTAAGTTAAAAAATCTTTATATGGATTAAAGAGTTCACCAAAGTGTTGGAACACTAAATTCAATTCTGTTATGACTAGAGAGGGCTTTATAAGGTCAAACTGTGATTCATGTTTATTTAAAAGGTGTAATGATAAAGATAAAATGTATGTTTTACTCTATGTTGACGATATTTTGATTTTTGGTACAAATGAGAAAGAAGTTTCAAAATTTAAAGGAATATTGAGTAACGACTTTGAAATGAAGGATATGGGACTAATTTCAAACTTTCTAGGCATTCGTGTAAAGCAAAATTTAGAAACTAGAGTTACTGAACTAGATCAACAAGTTTACTTGGAAAATGTTCTCAAACGGTTTGATATGGAGAATTGCAAGGACATGTTAACTCCTATGGATCCTAACTTTAATGCAAAAATATTTACAAATAGTACTGCGCCTATAGATAAAAATATTGAGAAGTTATGCAGGCAGATGATAGGGTCTTTAATGTATGCTGCATCAGGTACTAGACCTGATTTATGTTTTCCAGTATCCATGTTAAGTAGATACCAAACATGTGCGAATCATGAGTTGCTATCTGCATTAAAAAGGGTGTTACGGTATGTAAAGCACAGTTTGAATTATAAATTAGTTTATAAATGTGATGATATTGTTTTGCAAGGGTATTGTGATGCAGACTGGGGAGGTGATCTCAAAGACAGGAAGTCCACCTCAGGCTATATGTTTATGTTGTCAAACTGTTTCATGCTTCATGGAATTACGAAGTTTAGAAGAAAGAATAAAAAATAGACAAAGTTGTATAATTTATTTAATCTAGATGCTGCTTAGTACCGGAATGGCGATCCATTTTAATTATTTGTAGTTTAATATATTATTTTTCTTAAGTTTAGCTTGGAACGAGGATGCTGAATTTTTATTTTTAGTTAAAGGAATCTCACGTTCTGAATAATAACTAATATATTAATTTTTATCAGTGGAGAATGGACTTTGATGGTATTGAGAATATAATTAAAGCACTTTCGCCGTTGGCTAAGAGATAATATATTTATGTTATGAGAATGTTTAATGTAAAAGAGTGATTAATAATGAATGTATAATTGTTTAATGAATTTATAATTGCATGTTGTATTTAAAAATATTTTCTGACTAGATACTGATGATAACATGTCTCTGATGTGGCATGACATCGTGAGTTGAAGAGCTTGGCTGGCGCAAATGCAGACTGCACTCCGTGTTGTCTGGTGCATGAATGGGTCTGGCGCTAATGCGGACTGCGCACCGTGTTGGAGGGGTGATATGACACTTCACCACCACCATCAGCCATTTCAAGGTCCTATGATGGGGACGATGCTTCAACTCATCAGTGATAGTATAATTAGTAATGAATTTTTTAAGAAAACTTAGGCTCTAAAGTCAGTGAAGCACTGTGGTGCGATACACATCATAAGCGATGCTGTGTCTATACTGCGGTGTGGAGCTAGCTTTTCATCTGATGTGAAGTTTGCATTGCATGGTGGTGCGACACACATCATAAACGATGCTGTGTCTATACTGTTGTGTAAGGCTAGCTTTACATGCGGTTGGCTTTGGCAATATGTGTTGTAAACACAATAATGTTGGAAAGTGTCATATACACTATTAATTTTTTTTTTGCCTTAGCCAAACATAAATTAGCACTTAGTTTAACTACCTACTGCCATGAATGATCCTTTCGGCAGGTTTTGTTCATTCGAGCTGCGGGCTTGTGAGTTGGCCATTTAAGGGCATGTTCCCAATGATTATTAAGGCTGGTCTTATTTAACCTGCAGGTCAGCTCTAGCAGAGCTATGGTAGACCTTTGTTAACTGTTCCTGCCTAGGTAGGTTAGTCCTAACCTCAATAGGAGGGAGGGATATTGTACTAACCTCTTGTGTCCGTTGATTCGATGCTGGCAGCATAGTTCTAATTTTAAAATAATAATAGGAGACGGACGCAAGGGTGTTAAACAGAAGACTTGTATGCTAGCTGCCAACGTAGGAACGTGATCTTAAAATATACAAAAAATAATAACGAAGTGTTTTTCTTAATAAAAATAGGGAAATATTAAGCTAGTGGACCGTCCGTCCACTACAGTACCTTAAGTGGATGGGGGCTCTTCATCTGGGGGGACCGGTGGGGGGGGGCTTGGCTGGGGGAAGGGGGGCAGCCGCCGGCTTGTGCCCTCGGTGGGCGGTGCTGTGGCCGGGGCGGGCAGGGGGAGCCGACCTGGAAGACCTGGAAGACTTCAGAGCGGCGTCCACTGCACATTCTGCGGGTATCATACGGAGGGGGGCCATATCTCTCGCCACCTCAAGGTCCACAAGGGGTTGGACCCGCACGAACGGGATAGAATCATGTCCTCATACGGACATTTCAGGTCGGAGCGGCCGTTGCCGTACTGCCCGATAGAAAAAGTTCCCCCAAAAGCCATCGTAGACCGGGTGGTGGGAGTGAGGCCGGAGTGGCTCTAGGGGGGTCTGGGGAGGAGCTAGGAGGCGCATCCCGACGCCGTCCTGACGGAGCGCTGGGCGGGGGAGTAGAGACGAACTGAGGCATTGCAAAGTGGCGATAGGTTTAAGTTACTTTTTGTAATTATTGTTAATGTGTAGTAAGGATTGATATACAATATGTACTAATAGCAAAAGAGCATATAAATAAACAGCAAGCTAATATATATATATATATAGTTAGTAAGTGTTAGTAAGCAGTAGTACTGATTATCCATGAGATACGTATTAATATCTGTAATATGATTGTAACTTGTGTTAAGAAAATAAATAAATAAAAACATTGATCTCTGTTAAACATATTCCCTACTGTTAAACCGTTAAATAACCAATGTTTACTACATAGTTTCACTGAGTCCGTCAACAGATGGCGCTAGTTGTACTGATTTTATAGATTTATTTCGACAATTTATAATTTCTAAAAATACCATTACGTTCTAAAAAATGTTGTACATAAGTGTTGTAAACTCCAGCTTCTAAAGTCATTGCAAAAATTGTAAATATTAGTTCCTTAAATTTCCCCTAGATGGCGCTGTTGCAGTGGCGAACTAGCAAACGAGATGTTGACGGAGATAACATATTAGCATCTTTTTTTTGTTTGTTTAATAATAAGAAATTTATCTCAAGCATCTGTATTGATAGTTATAGTTATATAGCGAATATAGTATACAGTTTTGTAGTAAGTTGGTGTGTTGTCATTTTCGGGACCCCCCTTTTACATGGTCCTTCGAACCGGATGATTCGGGTTCGCATTTATTGGACGACAGAGGGCGCAACCAGCACTGCTGTGGATCGCAGCTGAGAGTGCGGTTGGAGAGCATCATCGGCGTGACGCAGCGGCCTGACGTCATCGAGGTGGACAACAGCGGTGTCAACATAGTGTGACGTCACAAGCGACGAATGGTGAAGTGTGAGTGCCAGTGGACAAATTGTGAGTACTTTAATTTATTTCTATTGTGAGGGACTTAGCACAGTTTTCATTAAAAAGACTTAGAAAAGTTTCATCAATAAATTCTTGGACTTGTAAAAATTTCATCAAATCTTGGACTTAGAAAATTTCGTCAAATTAGTAGTCAGGACTTAGAATAGTTTCAACAAAAGTGAACCAACGGGGAATCCACGCCCGTTTCAAGTCCGAAGTAAACAGTATTCAAACACTTAGAAAAATTACGATGGATGTACATATCAAAGTTCAGAAAGATTTGCAACTTAGAATAGAACGTGCATTTGAAAATTTTAAGAAGTCTCCCAAAGAGCGACGTAGTTCAGTTGAATATCTTCAAACTAGATTGGAGTCGTTGGAAGGATTATGGAATCAGTTTTCACAGAAACATACTCAACTTATACAAGACAGTAATCTGGAGCAATTGCATAAAAGTACTTATGGTGAGAACAATATGTATGATGCTACTGAAGAGTTGTATATTGAGTACAAAACACTTATAAAATCCACGCTGAACAAAGTTAGCCTCACAACAATGAGTATGAGTAATAAACACGAAACCATTGACTCCAGGAGTGTATCAACTAAATCTGATGAACTTATAAGGTTACCCAAGATATCAATTCCTACATTTTCTGGCAAATACTCAGAATGGGTTAGTTTTCGTGATCTGTTTATTTCGCTGATCCACCAAAATAAAACTTTAGATGACGTCCAGAAACTGCATTATTTAAAGAGCCACTTAACGGGAGAAGCTGAGCAGTTATTGAGACACGTTGCAATCACTCAGGAAAATTATGTTACAAGTTGGGAGCAATTAGAGAATCGATACAATAACAAAAAGTACTTATCGAACAATATCCTGAAAAGACTTTTGAGTCAACGCAACTTGACAAGCGAATCTGCAAGTGCTCTTAAGGAGTTATTAGATACCACAAACGAGTGTCTACAGGCTTTGAAGAACTTAGGCATAGACGTAAAAAGTTGGGATATTATCATTGTGCATATTATTTGTTTAAAATTAGATACTGAGTCGAGAAAGCAATGGGAACTCAAGTCAAGTGAGTTAGGTAATGAGTTACCTACTTATGATCAGTTTAAAACTTTCCTGGAAACCCGATTCCGTGCGTTAGAATTTATTGATCCTAGAGCTTCTCGACCCAGTACCAATGTAAATAGAGGTTCCACTACCCCTGTACATTCAAAGGTTCATCACGTGACAACCCCATCTTGTGCTTATTGTTCAGAAACCCATAAAATAAGTAATTGTAAAGAATTTTCAAAAATTGATACTGACGCTCGTCGTGGTTTTGTCCAGTCACACAACCTATGCTTTAACTGTCTCGGGTTCAATCACACAGTTTATTCTTGTCGTCAATCATCTAGATGCCGAATCTGTAATCGGAAACATCATTCCTTATTACATCCCAAAAATGCTTCACTAGCAATTGAGCCTCAAGAAAACAATCACTCAGTTGTAAACAATGTAGCTAAACCTAAAACTACATCTCACTCATCATCATCTCATGATGAGCCTATTACTAACGTCAAAACCCATTTTTCGACAACTCGTGGCCAGGTTTTGTTAGCAACTGCATTAGTAAATACCACTTCGAAATCTGGAAAGCTCATAACCCTCAGATGCTTGCTCGACCAAGGTTCACAGGCTTCGTTAATAACGGAGTCTGCAGTCCAGCTGTTAGGACTTCGGAAGGTAGGGCACAAAAGCACAATATCAGGTTTAGGGAGTGACGAGAGCGCTGTGATAGCCTCTAAGTCTATGGTTAATTTAAAAATTCAATCACTCCTCGATGCCTCGCTTGAGTTTGAAGTCAATGCTTTTGTGCTAAACAAATTGACGTCGGTTCTGCCAGAAAGAAGAATCGTCGTACAGTTATGGTCAGAATTCTCAAATTTAACTTTAGCGGATCCTTTATTTGATCAACCGAACAAAATCGACTTGCTTCTTGGAGCAGATATCTATGGTAAGATATTGCTAGAAGGAGTCATAAAGGGATCTTCAGGAGCACCCACAGCGCAAAAAACTGCACTGGGTTGGATTCTTTCGGGTCCCATTCAGGATGAGAAGGCGATTTCACACAACAATGTCAGAATAAATCACGTTAATGTAAATGATAACGATCTCCTGAAACAATTTTGGGAGCTGGAAGCTGACACTTGTATTCTCTCACCTAAGGATGATTATAGTGAAGAAGAGCGAAAGTGCGAGGAAATCTACGCTGCTACTACTAAACGGGACAGTAGTGGTAGGTACATCGTCAAACTGCCCTTTCGGGATGAAAATCCAAGCTGCAAGGAAGGAAAATTTTACCTTGTAGCTGCTAAACGATTTAGCCAGTTAGAAAATAGATTCGATAGAAATCCTCAACTAAAAAGGCGATATACGGAAGTAATCAAAGAGTATCAAGAACTTGGTCACTTGGAACCAGTTCCAAAAGAAGAGCAAACGAAACCAGGTGCAGTATATTTGCCTCACCACGCCGTAATCCGAGAGGACAAAAGTACATCAAAACTACGCGTAGTTTTCGATGCATCTTGCCCAGGAGCTAACGGTGTTTCTCTGAATCAAGATCTTTTAGTTGGCCCACAACTGCAGCAAGACTTACGCCATATTCTTTTGCGTTGGCGTTGCTTTCCTATCAGTGTTGTTACTGATATCGTAAAGATGTACCGACAAGTAAAGGTTTATAAGGAAGATGCCGACTTCCAGCGTATCCTGTGGCGAGACAACAAAGACGAACCTGTAAATCATTTAAGACTTTTAAGAGTTACCTTTGGGACAGCCGCCGCACCTTATCTGGCTGTTCGAACCTTGCAACAAGTGGCATATGACTACGGTGACTGCTATCCGTTGGCATCCGAGAGGGTCCTAAGAGATTTTTATATGGACGATCTCCTTTCAGGTTGTGAGACGGTGATAGAAGGAGAGCAGATCTATAGACAATTAAACGAACTACTAGGGAAAGCAGGTTTTGAGTTACAAAAGTGGAGTACTAGTAACGAGCAACTGATGAATATAATTAACAGGAACACGGCTGATGGTGACGGCAGTGTACCACTCAAGCTGGATGCAGTGATGAAGGTTCTGGGACTCACCTGGAACAGAAAAACGGATATGTTTGAATACACAGTCCAGTTACCTCCGCTCAAGGTTCCCATAACCAAGAGGCGGATGATATCAGACATTGCTCGTCTATTTGATCCGCTCGGTTGGCTCGCACCGGTCATTATCCGTGCCAAAATCTTTATTCAAAAGTTGTGGTTATCAGGTATTGACTGGGACGATGAGGTTCCACAACAGTTGATGTCAGAATGGCTCAACTATAGAGAGAATTTAAATCAAATTACTATGTTCAGTATTCCAAGATGGGTACACGTAGAGAAAAGCAGCAAGGTATTGGAATTACAAGGCTTCTGTGATGCGTCAAATGAAGCGTACGCCGCAGTAGTTTACCTACGTACCATAAGTGAAAATGGAACTGTTCATGTCTCTTTGCTTACAGCAAAGACAAAGGTAGCCCCGATAAAGCAGGTCTCGATCCCACGTCTGGAACTGTGCGGTGCGGTGCTACTTACTAAATTGCTAAAGGAAGTATCAGAAGTTATTAAGATAGACAAATCAAATGTTCACGCATGGACTGACTCAACTATAGTGTTGTCGTGGCTTAATAGCAGACCCAACAGATGGAAAACGTTTGTAGCGAATCGAGTAGCGGAAATACTCACCTCACTTGATCCTCAGCAATGGTCGCACGTTTCTTCTAAAGAAAATCCAGCCGATTGCGCGTCCCGGGGTACGCACTGCATTCACGATGAACATCTCTGGAAGGAAGGTCCGATGTGGCTGAAAGGAAAACATATAAATTATAAAAAGAGCATGCACCATGATACAAATTTAGAAGTTAAAACAAACCAAATATGTTTAATAAATACCTGCAAACCAGAAGAAGAAGTAGACATCATCGGAAGATTCTCCTGTCTCAGGCGCCTTTTGCGGGTGATGGCTTACTGCAAAAGATTTGTTAAACACGTGCGAAAAGAAGCAACAAAAGCATGGCTCACTACAGAAGAAATTCAAGAAAGCTTAAACACATGCATTAAGCTAGTACAAAGCAGATATTTTGAGGAAGAGATGGTTAACCTGAAAAGAGAAAAAAAGATTCAGAAAAATAGCAAACTTACCTCGTTAAATCCTTTTATTGACGACGTAGGAATCTTGAGAGTAGGTGGACGCCTGCAGCATGCTCATATAAATGAGCAGATGAAGCATCCGATTATTATTCCAGAACGAACACATTTTACTGATCTGCTTATATCTGATGCTCATGAAAGAACGTTGCACGGCGGTCCTAATTTAATGCTTAACTACTTGAGATCCAAATACTTCATTCTAGGTGTCAAGAATTTGGTGAAGTATTATGTACGGAAGTGCGTGACCTGTATCCGGTATACAGCTTCATCCAACAATCCTTTGATGGGACAATTGCCTGCTGTCAGGGGGATGCCTAATCGACCCTTTTGCAACAGCGGAGTCGATTATGCTGGCCCTATAAGCATTAGAACGTCGAAAGGAAGAGGCCACCACTCGTATAAGGGCTATATATGCCTATTTATCTGCATGTCTACTCGAGCGATCCATTTGGAAGCAGTGAGCGACATGACCTCTCAGGGATTTCTAGCAGCATTTAAGCGCTTCGTAGCTAGGCGCGGCCATTGTTCCGAATTATGGAGTGATAATGGAACCTATTTTGTGGGAGCTGCTCGCGAGTTAAAACATCTATATATCGAAGAAAAGTCAAGTTTAGCAACTGAAATTGCCGATCAACTAGCAACTAATGGCACAACTTGGCACTTCATCCCCCCCCATGCACCAAATTTTGGAGGCCTCTGGGAGGCGGGCGTAAAATCGACAAAACACCATTTGAAACGGATAATAGGGAATTCAACCCTCACATTTGAGGAACTGTCAACGGTTCTTGCTCAAATCGAAGCTTGCCTTAATTCCAGGCCCATATCTAAGGGTAGTGACTCAGCGGAAGGCCCTGGTCCATTGACCCCAGGTCATTTTTTGACGGGAGAACCTCTCGTGTTAGTGCCCGACTCCAATTACGAGACATCTACTATCGGCAGTCTTAGAAGATGGCAGCTGACTCAAAAACTTGTGCAAGACTTTTGGCGTCGTTGGTCGAGTGAGTATCTGACGCAATTTTACCACCGATACAAGTGGGCTCATCAGAGTCCTGAGCCATCTGTTGGAGATGTCGTTTTGATCAAGGAAGATGGGCTCCCACCATCACGGTGGTTGTATGGCATTATAGTGCAGAAACATCCAGGTGCAGACAATATCACACGAGTGGTCAGTCTAAAGTGTAAAGATAATATAATCAAAAGGCCTGTGAATAAACTATGCTTTCTGCCAGTTAATTAGGTATATTTTTTAATTATTTTTGTTAACTTTAATGTGGAATGCAAAATGCATCCAGCATTATGTTCTTCATGCAATAACCTGTTAATGATAAGATTACTGTTTATTTTTTTTTGTTTGTATATAAGTTTTGTTATTAAACATGTGCCATGGTGGGCGGAGTTAAGGACAAGTGTCTCATTTTGTCCTTGGTGGGCGGAATGTTAAACCGTTAAATAACCAATGTTTACAACATAGTTTCACTGAGTCCGTCAACAGATGGCGCTAGTTGTACTGATTTTATAGATTTATTTCGACAATTTATAATTTCTAAAAATACCATTACGTTCTAAAAAATGTTGTACATAAGTGTTGTAAACTCCAGCTTCTAAAGTCATTGCAAAAATTGTAAATATTAGTTCCTTAAATTTCCCCTAGATGGCGCTGTTGCAGTGGCGAACTAGCAAACGAGATGTTGACGGAGATAACATATTAGCATCTTTTTTTGTTTGTTTTAATAATAAAAAATTTATCTCAAGCATCTGTATTGATAGTTATAGTTATATAGCGAATATAGTATATAGTTTTGTAGTAAGTTGGTGTGTTGTCATTTTCGGGACCCCCCTTTTACACCTACAAAATGACCAATAACTACATGTACAGACTGAGATTGTGTGCTGTCAAACCTTTGTACCCCTGAACTTGTGCCCTGTACAGTGGGGAGCGGTGGCGACCCTCGCCGTGGCTCGCCACTTCGCGCCGCACTGGTGGGATGACGGCCCTCGGCGTGGCTCGCCATTGCTCGCCGCTGCTCGCCGCAGTGGAGGGCTGGCGAGCCTCGCCGTGGCTCGCCATTTCTTGCCACTGCTCGCCGCGGAGGCGGGCGGGCGAGCCTCGTCGTGGCTCGCCGTCTGCTCGCCACTGCTCGCCACAGCTCGCCACTGCCTGCAAATTAAAGTGTGTAAAGGACAAATGCTTAAACATTACAAGTATGTTAAATAGATTAATTTAATTAGATATAAATGTTATAAAACAAATGTAATAAAAAATTAAATGAAAGTTGGTAAAATGAACCTTGAATGTATAGCAAAATAAAAACAGTAATATGCTTCATTTCCCCAATAGTTTTAAGAGAATAGAACAGATTAGCATAGGATAGATGGGAATCTCACCCATATAGGTATGAAAGATATGATGGAGAAAAGAAAGATATAGTATGAAAAATAAAAGTACGAGAAGCATGTAAGTGAGAACTGGAATGAATGTGGTAGATATATAAAGGCTCCGATCATGTTGGAGGTACAGAGAAAAAAAAAAAGAAACCTAACCTAACCTAACCTAACTTAACGTAACATAACATCCATTTGTTTTGAAAGCGAACCGAACAAAGCATACCTTTTTATTTGAGTCCTAAGACCCCTCTTTTTCAAAAAATGCTTGGTTAGGTTTCAAGGAAAAAAAATTTTTTTTTTTTTTAGTTTGTAAGGTTAAAAAAAAAAAATTAAAAATTAGGTTTAGCCTTGTTTGAGAAAACAAAAAGGTAGGTTTATGTTAGGTTGGGTTCAAAAACGGTAGGTTGTTTAAAAAAAAAAAAGGTAGATTTTCTAGGGTTAGATTAAAAAAGGGTTTTTTTTTTTTTTTTTTTTTTTTTTTTTTTTTATTATTATTGTAGGTTAAAAAAAAAAAAAAAAAAAAAAAAAAAAAAAAAAAAAAAAAAGGATTCTTGTTACGTTAGGTTAGGTAAGGTTCAAAAAAAAAAAAAAAAAAAAATGCTTGGTTAGGTTAGGTTAGGTTAGGTTAGTTAGGTTAGGTTAGGTTAGGTAGGTTAGGTTAGGTAGGTAGTTAGGTTAGGTTTGTAAGGCCGCGGTGGACCGCAGCCTCTTTGCTACCGCTGCGGATGTCCGGCAGTGCAAACGCATGTATCGCAGCACCACAGCTGCGGCTGTGCGCGGAGGCCGGGTTAGCGGCCACTCACAAGGTGGGGTAGCAAGGCGTGCAACCCAAAACCCAAGCGGAGCAAAGCTGAAAGGGCCACAATCCTCTTCGCAGCCAGACCCAGGAAGGGCAGCAAACCGAGCCCGGGCCGAGGAGATGAATGGTCACAGAAACCGAGTGATAATGGCCCCTACTCCAATCCGATTACTTACAGGCGAACATCAACCACCTGCGCCAGAGCCCAGGATGCTTTTGTTCCAAGCATGGCGGAGTGGTGATTCATGTCGCGTAGTTGCCGAGCCATACTCGGTGCCGTCCAGGGAGAACTGGTGGGGGATTGGACAGCCTCGTAGCGCTGGCCACTCACATCGGCGGGTTCTGCGCGCTCGAGAGAGTGGCGGGCCATGGCTACGTGGCTGCCAACATTGCAATACTATGGTTGTGGGGCATACTCTCGCCGAACAGAGCTCTTGCCTGAATTCGAGGTGTTCCTCGATAAGTGCGGCTCTGATCGCAGAAGCAACCCGGAACTACTGCTGGTCGCGGGGGATTAACGCCAAATCCGTGCGTGGGGTCCCCGTGACTGACGCCGCGGGCCATACCCTTGTAGAGTGGCGTGGCTACGGGGTTGGAGGTCCTTAAAACCGAGGAACGGTAGACACGTGCGTGCTGCAACAGTGGCTCCATCGTGGACATCACGGTTCGCCAATGGCCGGGCCTGGCGCGCCGTGTCCAAGGCTGAGGTGATGGAGGGGTGGAGACGCTATCGGACCACCGTTATATCCGATTTGAAGTCTCCACCCAGCAACTACCTCGACGGCCTAATGCCGTCCCGACAGGAGATAGCCCAAGATGGCGTCAAACGGCTTGACCGGGACCTGTGCATGCGCGGCCTTGGTCCAGGCGTGGCCGGAAGCGCCCGAAGAACGTTGGAGGAGCAAGCCGCATGGCTTGTGAGGCCATGGCTCAGGGTTGTGACGCTGCGATGGCCGGCGGGTCAAGCCGCAGGGCCGAAGGCGGGAGTGCATACTGGTGTCCGCAGAGCGCACGCAGGCTGCGCAAGTCTTGGCGGGCTGCGAGGACGCCAGTACACCAGGAGCCGAGGCGAGGAGGCGAGACCTAGCGCAGAAGAGCGGCTATACGCAAGCTAACAGGGCAGCCAGCAAGCTCTAAGCGGCAGCCATTGGCGCGAGCCAAAAAGACCTGGCGGAGGGAGGAAAGCTGGAGACATTGAACAGCGCCCGTGGGCGGGGCCGTACAGAGTCGGTGAGGTGTAAATCTTCGTCCTTGGCCCCACTAGCAGCAAAGTCTCCAGCCGGCCCTCGTGAGTAAGCATCGTGGGAGCC
>NC_133478.1:17956125-17996888 GCF_025370935.1 Choristoneura fumiferana
AAAAAAAAACATAGGATAGTTTTATCCCGAAAATTGCATAGTTCCGCGGGATAGCACTTACGAATTCTAATATTATAAATGTGAACTGAACTAACTAATATTATATGTGAATCTGAGTGTTAAGTTTGCTTTTCTGTGTCTTATTTGTTACGCTTTCGTGGTTAGAGATCAAATTATCGAGTTAAAATTTTGTTATAAAGTACACATTTCACCAAAACTACGTATGGAATAAGTTAAGTCTTAGATGATTTATTGAATCAGGTATTGCTTTGCGAGGTCCACATCAATGAACTAAAAACAATCACTTTGCTGACTATTCGTTTTTAGTTCTCTTGGGCCCACATTGCTTTGGTTTTTGCTGTCATGTTGTGAAGTTTTACTGAAATACATAAAATAAATAACAAGCACTTGCTTGCAACTATATTCAACACGATTATGTTGGTTTCTCTAGTAGGTACTGGTCATGAATAAAATCCGTATATTTATAAGAAAACACAAAATTAGGTTCGACGGCGGGGCGGGAGCCCTGATTTATGGCGACGGAGCGGGGCGAGAATATTGAAGGTCGCCACTAAAACAAATTATTAGTAAGGCAATATACATTGTGTTAGTATAAACAAAGGAAGGTAATAGTTAAATGACACACAGCGTATATTTTTAAAGAAACTCAAAAAGTAACCAGACGTTGGTTTTAGTGTCAGTTGTCTAGCGATATTGCACTAAATTTTAAGTTTAGTGTAGAGAGAGACGTTGATATCAATTATCATAATTTTACTTTTATATTTTTTTCCAGGAGCAATTTATTGCTTCTAAAAATTAGACACATTGCCATCTATGCACGAGACTGCATGTTTCTTATATCAAAACGGCGCACAAAATTTGTTCGCAGAGCAGATTTGTGAACCTTTCACTATAGATTGTTGACGTCCGTGACAGGGGTTGTGTCAAAGTAATATTGATTATTGATGCGCCGTGCGTTTTGTTCTAAACAGCCAGTCTAGTGCCGTAACGTACATAGATGTCGATGAGTAGACACGAGAGGGAAGCGGATCTGTGACAGCTGTCACGTCAGCAAGAGCGTCGTTTCAAATATAAACAAAGTAGTGATCTGATCATGTTCGTCCACTGCTGACAAGACCTCTCCCATGTAGCTCTTGCCAGCTGCAAAGATCATCGCTCCATAATAATTGTATCTACAATAATAATTGTATTTTTGAAAGCCTCTAAAGAACGTAAAGCCTTATTGCAAAACACAATCGGAATCATAAATAGTTCAACACTTCTTTCTCTCACACGGTATAGAATTAGGGTAGTAAGCAATGGTGATTGCGATCGCGAACGTGCATTACGACTTGTAAGCTACGGGAAAGTGTCAAAATAAATTAAATTTAATAAAACCGGCCAAGTGCGAGTCGGACTCGCGCACGAATGGTTCCGTATTATCTATACAACATTAGACATTAGCAAAAAATCAAGTTTGCTGTATGGGAGCACCCTCAAATATTTGTTTTATTCTGTTTTTAGTATTTGTTGTTATAACGGCCACAGTAATACATAATCTGTGAAAATTTCAAGTGTCTAACTATTACGACTCAAGAGATAGAGCCTTGTGACAGACGGATGGGCAGACAGACAAACAGCGGAGTCTCAGTAATAGGGTTCCGTTGGCACCCTTTGGGTATGGAACCCTAAAAACTATATAGAAAGTCTTTTACTTATGTAACTTTATCTTAACCTACTAGTCCTGACATTTTTTAACAAACTTAGTGCTTAAGACCTAGACGTGGTTGACCTGCTTTGTTATTTTGGATATTGTTTCAAAACTCTTAGAATTCTTTATTCAATGAACAATTTGAACTTTATAAAGTACATTCGGCCGTTATTCTTAGTGTTAATTAGTCCTTTATAAAGTACGCGAGGACTTAAGAGGCTATTTGATAAGTACCCCTTAATTACAACACTTTCTGGCACAATCGGTTAAACTGTATCATCTTGCATTTAATGCCATGGAAACGTTTATGGCCCCATTAAACGCCATTATAGCTAACACTCAATTATAAAGCCACTTGATGTGAGAGCCATTAACTGTATGTACCTATACCTGTATATACATATATCCAGTGCTTCATGCTGTTTATATAAATCTGAGAAGATAATTATTACACTTTATAGGTACAAAACATAGCACGTTTTTATTTAATTTTTTTCAGTTTTTGTAACCCCTTGAGGCAAAAAGTTAAAAGGGGGAAAAAGTTAAAAAGGGGCAAAAAGTTTAAAGGGGCAAAAAGGGGAAAAAGGGGGAGCAAATAGTTCAAAGGGGACAAAAAGTTTAAAGGGAGCTAAAAGATTAAAGGGCGGGGAAAGTTTAAAGGGGGCAAACAGTTTTATATAAAGCTGGGAAGATAATTATTAAGATTTAGGTACAAAACATAGCACGTTTTTATATATTTTTTTAGTTTTTGTAACCCCGACCCAAAAAGGGGGCAAAAAGTTTGACGCTAAAGTCTGTGTGTCTGTTTGTGACATCGTAGCTCTCAAACGGATCAACCGATTTCGATTTGGTTTTATTTACGTAAAGCGAGTTTCATTTCATTAAAACAGTTTAGTCGCTTTTGGGAAATTGATCTTTGAAATGTCAATGACGAGTGTTTTCCTACACTTTTACAAGTTGGCTAAATTATTCATACAAAGATCTGCTTCGACCGAGGGTCAAACCCGGAGCGTCAATTTTCATAGTCACCTCTAACCACTGGTCTATCCTGTCAGCTAAGGTAATTCATTCAAGCAATGTTAAATCGTCTCACTTACGAATTAAATATTTATAGGTATACCTACGGCAACAAAAGAAGTGTGACACGTCTAAGAAACATCCGACGATCAATGAGATACAGCGCCAGCTCTAGGAGAGATCTCCCACTCGATACCTCTGACAATGGCAAGCTGTGTGGCACTCGAATTACTGGCTTATTTCTGCCCTTTTGATGTTGTTGTATGTTACATTTTGTCTATTATCTTATCTTTACTTACAGGACGTGGTGGCCTAGTGATTTGACCTCTGGCCTCTCAAGCAGATCGTGGGTTCAATCCCGGGCTTGTAACTCTGAGTTTTTTGAAATTCATATCCGAAATTTCATTTCAAATTTAACAAGTGTTTTACGATGAATGAAAACATCTATCACACATAACCTAACCAACAAAAAGTTGGAAAAGCCCGACTTTGTCACTTCAAAGTTCAATATTTAAAAAACCGCTAAACCGATTTTGTTAAAACATGTCTAATAACTATTGCTAGAAAACCTGCTTTCAAACAAAAAAAAACCGCATTCAAATTGGTCCACCCGTTCAAGAGCTATAGTGACACAGACAGACACACAGACACACAGACAAACAGACATACAGATACACATAGCAGTTAAACTTATAACACCCCTCTTTTTGCGTCAGGGGTTAAAAAGTCCTCAAGTCACAATATTATCAATACCTAATGATTCTTTAACGCATTCACCGCCACCGACGCACATAAATATTCGTTTTCGGAACTTCGCCCAGTGCCGCTATCGTAATTATTCATACATTTTGAACGCACATGTGCGTCGGTGGCACCTGTGCAAGTGAGGTGTCAGTGAATGCGTTAACTGCATTACGTTTAAGAATAAAGTCTGAAATTGCGACAAATTCTTCGAAATTTTTAGGGAAATCAGACTTTTTCTTCGGGTATCGAGCTCTGGTACATATACATTATATAAAAAAAGTGTTTAATACCTTTTTTGTGTTTTATTCTTTTTAGGGTTCCGGAGCCAAAATGGCAAAAACGGACCCCTTATAGTTTCACCATGTCTGTCTGTCGTAATTTTGCACGAATATGTATGTAAACTATGCCGACAAAATGGTACAATAAAATTTCAAAATTATGTTTTTTTTGTGCACCTCCCATAGACGTAGTGGGGGTGTTTTTTTTTCTCATCCAAACTTGTAGTGTGCGGTATCGTTGGACAGGTCTTTTAAAATCATTAGTGGGTTGCTAAAACGATTTGTACGCAAAATATTCAACTTTAAAGTGCAAATTTTCATTAAAATCGAGCGTCCCCCCCTCTAAAATCTAAACCGGTGGGTGGAAAATTTTGAAAAAATTCAGAATGGTAGTAAGTTTATCAAACTTTCAAGAAAAACTATAACGGCTAAGTTTTCTTGAGAATTATTAGTAGTTTATAAGAGTAAATAGCAGTCTAAGGTATAAAATATACCTAAACTTGGAAGATTCCGTATAAAATACGAAATTCTTACAAAAATATTACTTATTTTTTTCGTAATGGCTACGGAACCCTATTTTGGGCGCGTCCGACACGCTCTTGGCCGGTTTTATAATCCTTACATTTCAACTACAAGATCGATTAAATGTCAAGAAAACTTCTATCTGCAGGTAGGTAGGTAGGTAGGTTTAATATTATATATGGACGTCAAGTAACACATGTAAGCTTTTATCTCGCATCATCTCCTGAACTAGCGATTCCATAAATCTTCGCTAACAAAACGAGGTACAGTCGGCAGCAGCTACAAGTGCAGGTGAAAATAAAAAACAGATACAGAGACACTGTTTTACATAGTCCAGTCCCAAACAGAGCAAAACTGATACTATAAATATTGGAGACTATATAATAACGATAGATATGGACACATACATATTTATTGTAGTCAGGTGGTAAGCTGCGTTAGCATACAATACGATACGATGCTATATATGTGATGCGACGCGATACGACGCCTCGTGACATACCACAATGGTTTTTTTTTCTTGAGTACCTCATAATTTGTTTATTTGTTTATCAATGAAAAGTAACAGTTATCAAATCAATACGCTGTAAAATTCAATTGAATATAAAAAGAAAAAAAGACATACAAAAAAATGACAATTATTACTACTATTTAGGTATTTTTCAAAGTCGCCTTCATCGCTACCCTGAAACGACGGAACACCACACCCGCCGGCCAGAAGTCGGAGCGCAGGAAATTCTGCTGGTGCTTGACAGGCACTTGGAGTCTAAAAGAGTTGAAATTGTTTGCCTTGTTAGAGCGAGATGAACGACTGGACTCATGTAACTTGACCCCGTGCCGCCCCACAGACGTGTTAGAAGACTACACACCGTCGTCTTTTGTCCAACCGAGACGGGTAAATGTCCACCAACGGTGCTGCTGCGATAATAAATCTTGTGCTGACTGTACAGTCTACACTAACTGAGCAGTACCGCATTAATTACTGGAGTACCATCGTGAATTATAATTGTTTTCTTAATTAATGAGAATGTGTTCGCGTTTCTTATTAGAGTAAATGGGTACCTATTATAAGCTTTTGCAAACGTAAACGAGCAAGCGGATCCATGTTGGCAAGTGAACTGGAAATGGATGAAAAAAAGTAAAGTTGCCATAGTAAACATCAGCGCTGTCTTATTACTATGTGATTTAACTGCTATAAGGATGTCATTGCATGAAAGCACTAATGAAGGGTAAACTTCCACTAGCCTTAAAACGCAAGCTCGTTGACATGGGCATCCTGCCCATCCTAACCTACGGTGGTCAGACCTGGTCTTTGGCTGAGGCCCAGAAGTCTAAACTCAAGGTTTGCCAGCGGGCTATGGAGCGCAGTATCCTAGGTGTTCGAAGAGCCGATAGAATAAACAACACTGAACTGCGCTCAAAAACCCGAATTGTTGATGTGGGGACAAAAACCGCCAAACTCAAGTGGGACTGGGCAGGACATGTCTGCCGGATGCATCCGGATCGTTGGGCCAATATCACCACTGATTGGGTTCCAAGCGACGGGCACCGGAGCAGAGGTAGGCCTAAAAGAAGGTGGCGGGACGATTTGGAGCGATTCCAGCCGGACTGGCAACATTTTGCCGAAGCCAGAGACAAGTGGAAGGAGAAAGGGGAGGCAAAGGGGGCAAAGGCCCAGCAGTGGGACACTATATACGCTATTTTTTTTTTAAAATGATGAATGATGTTTTAAGGATGTCATTTACTGAAAAATTCAATCACAGTCTGAGTACATAATGTTGCTTGGTGCATTTTTGTAACTTTTGCGTTGAATTTTTTTTTTAAAGAACTTTAATTTCGTGAAAGTAATATCTGCGCCTCAAAACGCCATTTAAAAGACGTAAAGAAAATGCAGGGATTTTATTAAATAAGAAAATGTGTGATTTTAATTGATATATTTGTTTTTTTTTTGTATTCTTACACTCACTCCGGTCTCCATATACATTCCTGATTTGAAATAAGAAACTTCTTAAAAATAGCTACAAAAATCAGAAAACTTAGCAGTATAGTACAATTGCTCCTATTTTATCGATGGAAATGAAAACCAGCCCTTGAATTTCGTCTGATATAATATTCGTATCTACGTTTGTCCTTATTTCACAGAATTGAGGAACTAGACCAATAATTAATAGGTAATTTTTTTAAATATCGACTTCCAAATCAAATAGCTATACCGGGTGTGGCCTGTAATACGAGCAAAAAATTAAAACATAGATCCTCCTCGTCAAACTGAACAACATTAGTTCAGTGACTTTAAAAAATAATAGTCTTTGACTCCTCTTTTTTTTCATCCAAATTAAATACTGCTATCGATGTACGCCATCCTAGAACACACAGACGTCGCCTGTGTGTAGTAAAAATTAAAAAACTAACTATTTTTAAAAGTCGCTGAACTAATGTTGTTCAGTTTGATGACGAGGATCTATGTTTTAATTTTTTGCTCGTATTACAGGCCACACCCGGTATACTTCACCTTTTATTTAACCATCCTGTTATCCCAGCTCAGTGGCTAGGGACAAGTAATTGAACAGTTTTCTCCTATCGTAACCGAGAGCACATTCTCCATTCTCTTGATTGAGCCAACCGCAGCGATCTTAGACAAAATCTTACACAAATGTTTCTTGAACATTGGTTTATTTTGAGTAGTTCGAAGAATAACGTTTGAAGCTATGTAATACACAGCCAGGCTATGTAATATTCGTTGGGTTTTCGCTGAGAATATTTAATATTAACTGAGGTATCTTGCTGTTACTAGCGGTGAAATTGCATAGAGTTGTCAATAGCAGAGAGTTGCTGCTTGTATTTTTTACAATGGCAATGTTTTCTTAATGAGTGCGAGGGGATCTATAGGTCGCAATATAGAGAGATTTTTCTCCAAGCAGGTGTTATGCCATGAAATATAAAAATATTTTTCTGCCATTACCTACCAGGCATACATTCCAGGCATTTTAGCATACTTATGTAGATCTGGTATTTTAAATACATATTCAAGACAATAAAATGGGACAATGGAATACCGAAATCTAATAATAATCTATTAATTTATTCTGATAGTCGAATTCTAGGTCGCCTAGCCAGGATCGTCTCCAAAGGATGGAACTCTTCAACGGTTAATAGCATAAGTAGTCTGGATGACAATACAAGTAAAACGGGCAAAAAACAGTTAGCAAAAAAAGCCAAAAACTTTTTTACAATAATTTAATCCACACTAATATTATAAATGCGAAAGTGTGTGTGTTTGTATGTTTGTACATCTTTCACGTCTAAACGGAGGGACGGATCGACGTGAACTTTAGCATAGAGATAAGTAGTTTATGGGCCAGAGAATGACATAGGCTACTTTTTATCCCGGAAAAATGCACAGTTCCTGAGGAATAGCGCGCGATTACCGAATTCCACGCGGGTGAAGCCGCGGGCAAAAGATAGTAAGAAATAACTCAACATAAACTAAATTATTGTATATTGTAGTGTATAATAGAGTGGAACATAGTATTACTTTATGAAACAGAGAACGCTACTCCACCTGGTTTAGGGAGAATAATACCCTAATAAAAACTTAATGAACTTTTTATTGGCGTTGTATAATTAAGTGTTTTATAATGAACTAGAATACGAGTATTTCTTGCTTTTTCGGGAAAAATATTAATTCATGCACACAAGTAACGAAATTTTGCTATAAGTATGTTTGTATTTTACTAAGTGATTTTGTGAAACAAATATTCATAGAACCAGCTGGCCGGCTTGTGGGGTTTAATCGCATTTAAACGATTCAACCGCGCAAGTGTTGCCATACAAACATTAGACATTAACTAGACAGACGCTCCATTTTAATGAAAATTAGCATTTTAAAGTTGTATATTTTGCAAAAAAATCACTGAATCGAAAAATCGTTTTAGCAATCACAGTGTCTGTAGGGCTACTACGAAATTCGAAAATCGAACTTCGTATCGTACCGTCCCTCTCACTCTTGTATTAAATAAGACAAGTGTCGGCAGGAATGTACTGCGCTGGGGTTTTTCAACTTAAAGTTGGTTTGGTTATTTACACTCTATCTCTCTCTACATTCCCTCTATCCCTGTTTCCCTCGACCCGTTTCATTTACTAAATATTAAAAACGCAAAATGAATAAAATGTAATCCACTTACCCCGCGGAACACAGGATAGGCTTTCTGTTAAATATTTTATTAGTCCCAGGGCTCCTTTGTGTCCCATTTGGGAACGTTGAAGTGGCATTTAGCCCCTATCTGTCACTGTCACACCACTCCAGCTGATACGAGTTAAGGTACGGGAGGAAGCGGGACAGCGTTACAGTGGTTTGCTTTGGAGATGGAAGGTAACGTGGAATAGAAGAGCGCAGTGAAAATGCCTAGGAAATGCGACATCGGCAATTAAGAGAAAATAACGGTTTATAGTAATTCAGTATAGTATATAAACTGAGGCCGTATTGTCTTACGTTTCTGACGCACGCGATCGCAATCAAATGACAGGTTTCCCATACAAAAACTGTCATTTGATCGCGATTGCAAGCGTCAGAAACGTGGCAATACGGCCTCTGGTTAGGTATATTTTGTGCGTTTACCTTAGATCATGATGCATAGGTACAACGCGTCCAAGTAGCGGTAGCTCAGTAAATAAACCCCTAAACAGAAAAACTGAAATCATCTTAATTTTGAGAGCAAACCGTTGTTTATTGCCGTTCTTTATTTATTTAATTAATCTTAAACCTTTAACAAGGAGTTCTTGTTAGCCTTAACGATTTCTGAGAATACTAACAAAACAAATTAAAAAAACACAAAAAAAAATTATAATTAATTCTAGTGCTGACGAAATTCACAAAATAACGGCCACGCTCAGCATTATGCTGAAGCAAGCCACCGCATAAATAATATATATATTTGACGACGAGATGGCCTAGTGGTTAGAGAATCTGACTACGAAGCTTGAGGTCCCGGGTTCGATTCCCGTGTCGGGGCAGATATTTATATGAAAAATACGAATGTTTGTTCTCGGGTCTTGGGTGTTTAATATGTATTTAAGTATGTATCTATCTATATAATTATATTTATACGTTGCTTAGTACCCATAACACAAGCTTTGCTAAGCTTACTTTGGGACTAGGTCAATTGGTGTGAATTGTCCCGTGATATTTATATTAATATAATTTTTATTCTTCTGGATGGCAAACGAGCAAGTGGGTCTCCTGAATATACCTACTAACCTTACCATCGTCTAAAAAAATGAAATCTTCTATCTTTTAACACTTGCACCGCTCGGAAACTCACATCAGTTACTTCGATTGTGTCGGCGTCGTGTTTTCCGCTTCACCTCGCTTACAGTAAATACTTATTCCGTCGGAAATATCATGAATTTGGCTCCTGGAGTCTTCTTTCTGCGCTGCACCTCCCTCCGTGTTTAGTTTTAGGCCACAGCTTGAGGCCGCTGCCGCTAGGGTAGCCGGGCGGGTAGCGGATCGGGTAGCGGCGCGGCGAGCGATTTCTATATTCTTAGCGTGTGCTGCTAGTGGAAGAACTAGTGGCAGAGCTGAACATAATCGGAGAATTCTGGGCAATGTTGCGCTGGCTTGGCCCTGTTGAGAGGATGGACGAGGATTGAGTTTTGAGGCGGATGTAATTGGACGGCCAGGTGGAAAATGCCTAGTTGGGCAACAGATCTTTCTAACAAACCAAAACACGACTAGCTACAAAATCAAAATCAAAAAATCAAAATCATTTATTCAGTAAATAGGCCGCAATGGGCACTTTTACACGTCATTTTTTAAACTACCAGCGCTTTCGGAAAGACCATCATTACCAAGAAGAATGCGCCGCAAGAAACTATGATGTTTTATATTGGAGATCCAGTGCCTGCGTAACTGCTCCATCATCAAAGTACATCATCATCATCATCATGAGCCGGAAGACGTCCACTGCTGAACAAAGGCCTCCCCTTAGAACGCCACAATGAACAACTCACCACTTGCATCCACCGGTTTCCCGCTATTCTCACGATGCCGTCAGTCCTGGTGGGAGGCCTGCCAACGCTTCATCTTCCGTTTCGTGGTCGCAGTTATCTGTGTGCAGTGTATCTGTTCTTCGAGCAATGCGGCCCGCCCATTGCCACTTCAACCTGCACATTTTTCCAGCTACCCTCTAATACTATTATAACAAGCGCAAGGCTAGGTTACTTGATCCTTTCTTGGAGTTCATCAGATCAGCTCGATCGTAACGTAGTATGGCAAGTATTGTCAATCATCAGAACTGTACATAATTGCTAAGTTTTGTGTAAAAGATGGACGAATGACCTAGTTAAAGCTATGAGTTCGCGATGGATGCTGGCTGCTTCCAAACAAAGGAACTGGAGGTCTATGGGGGAGGCCAACAGAGAACTGGAGGTCTATGGGGGAGGCCAACAGAGAACTGGAGGTCTATGGGGGAGGCCAACAGCGAACTGGAGGTCTATGGGGGAGGCCAACAGAGAACTGGAGGTCTATGGGGGAGGCCAACAGAGAACTGGAGGTCTATGAGGGAGGCCAACAGAGAACTGGAGGTCTATGAGGGAGGCCAACAGAGAACTGGAGGTCTATGGGGGAGGCCAACAGAGAACTGGAGGTCTATGGGGGAGGCCAACAGAGAACTGGAGGTCTAGGGGGGAGGCCAACAGAGAACTGGAGGTCTATGGGGGAGGCCAACAGAGAACTGGAGGTCTATGGGGGAGGCCAACAGAGAACTGGAGTCTATGGGGAGGCCAACAGAGAACTGGAGGTCTATGGGGGAGGCCAACAGAGAACTGGAGGTCTATGGGGGAGGCCAACAGAGAACTGGAGGTCTATGGGGGAGCCCAACAGAGAATCAAACAGAGAATATCCTGCGGCTGATATAATGAGGATGACCATGACAATATGCCTCAAACCGTCCGGGTTTTTATCGACGGACGAAACTCGCTATCTGTTCACAATTTCTTAACTACAAGGTTTTGAATAAAGAAGAAATACTGAGACGTAAATTAATGTTTACTCATTCAAATACTATTTATAAAACAATAGCTTGTAATTTATGATTTATTCACAAAATCAAGGTTAAACTTTACGACACTAAAGTATCCACGGACGGTTTGGAGCATTTTGGTTATGGATACCATGGTATCGTCGGACTGACAAAATAATGGTTACAATAACCTAACCAACGAAAAGTCGGAAAACCCCCGACATTGTCACTTCAAAGTTCAATATCTCAAAAAAGGCTGAACCGATTTTGATAAAACGTGTCTAAGAACCTTCGCTAGAAACCCTGCTTTCAAATAAAAAAACCGCATTCAAATTGGTTCACCCGTTTAAGAGCTACGGTGCCACAGACAGACAGACAGACATATAGACACACAGATACACATAGCGGTCAAACTTATAACACCCCTCTTTTGCGTAGGGGGTTATAAAGTAGGTAAAAATCGAGTTCATTAAATCCATTAAGTACGTACAATATTATTAGGTATAGTTACTTAGATACATAGTTAGAAGTGAAGTTGATATAAATGTGTTAAAAATAATAAATTAAAAAAATCAAAAAACCCGACTATCTTAAAAAATACTAAAACGGGACACATTAGGTAAGCATTTTTGAGCGTCACGATAAATGGGTCCTGACTGTTGAACTTTAAGTTAGCTACTTAACAAAGTTCTAGCCCACTAGACTTGTTTTCTTCTTTTTAGTATTTTTAAGGCAGTAGTTTTTTTAGTTTTTTATTTATTGGTTTTTTTTAATGGTTCTGTGAATATATTTAGAATGGGCCAATTATTAGCTTTCATTTGATACGCTATTTGATAGATTTGAATGAAAGATATTTTTTTTGAAAACTTACAATTTGGCGCGAAAAATCCGCCATTTTGATTTTTCAAGAATTTCATGTACCCAGTGTTGCTTGCGTCATCAAGACGAATCCAATGACGTATCATTTATCGCCGTTGAGTAATTACGAGAGGACATAGGAATAGACATACATACTTACATACGCGTCAAACACCATAACCCTCCTTCTTCGCAGTCGAGTAAAAAGGCTACGCTACAATCTCAAGGTTCAGTACCTAACTCTAGAAGCTTCCACATAAATTTGTAAAATGGGTCGTGTCAACCACTTACCGCCCTATATACCAGCTAAGACAGATTGAATATTTCAAACAATTGGCACGATTCCACTGAAGACTACATAGGGTAAAACCTCCAGTGAATGAACACTTAAGAAACTTTTCTACTTTGAAAAATCACTACTCTGTACTTATTAATAATTGTAATGGTTTTATGTAATTTAATCAATCGTTATTTAATAAACAAGAATTTAATTTCTGCGATTTTTTATTACGTGTATAGTTTTTGAGTTATGGAAGAATTTATAAAAAAGTACCCAAAAACCTAGTAAATGAACGAAAAGTTTAATGAATGACAGAGTAAAACCCAGTGAATGAACATTTTTAGATAGTTTTAATCAACATTTAGAAAAGCATTTTTTAACATAAAACGAAGTCTTCTTCTTCAGTTATTATTATATAAAATCTTGAGGTAGGTACAGCACCTTCAGTATTCCAGTTATGTTTCTGTATTACAAAAATACATATATAATTCTATTAAAGTAGGTACAAATTAAGCACCTTAATATCTTGATTAATTTACTTTTTTTAAAAACTCGTAGCTCAAAATAGATAATTTTTCCGAGTGAACTTTATAGACGTTACATCAAGGTTCAATTTTGTTGACATATTGATTTTAGATAAGTACGAGATTTTTTCAGTGACGATAATCCGAGCTTTATAATAAAACTTAATAAATAACAAACATTAAACTCTATTGATACTCGTATTCTAATCAGTCTGTAATCAGTCTCTAATTAGTTAAAAGTATCATCATTTGGGACAAAAAAAATCTTAACAACAAAATTTTTAATTATAGATTGTGGCTAATAACAATAAGCAACTTACTACAAGCAAAATCTACATTATTTTTTAATCATTTTTAATTTATTTAAAAATAAAAATCGATCAAAATAAATCAATAAAACAAAAAAATATATAATTATATAGTAATTCATGACAAATAAAAGGTACACACTAACTGAACAATTGTTTTAACTGTTCCTATTTCCTTTCCTCGCAATCCCCATTTTCTCCTCGACGTGTCTATCCACCCTCGCTGTACCGGCTCGGGTGACTATATAGTCACGTCTTGGGTAAAATGGCTTGTTTTATGCTCTTGTTGTACAATCTAATATTATTAACAAGTCCAATTTAGGAAGTAAAACTATCGTGCATTTCGATCACGTCCATCGTTACCTACGTTGTTCATACATAGGGTTAGTAGGTATCTAGTAAATGAACAAAGCCAAATTTCTATAGTCCATTTACTAGATTTTTCATTCCTATGAATGAACACGTAGTGTCCCAATACTAGTTCAAAGAAACAGAATCGTTTTCTATGCAGAATCTGAAAACACAACCTTAATACGATTACGTTAACATTTAATTTTAGGAAAAAAACTATATTGAGCCGACACCAGTAAATGAACAGACTGTTCATTTACTGGTTTTAGAACATTTGATAAGCCAGTAATGGAACACCTAAAAATATCAACTTAACCGCAAAATAAGCCACTAAAGAGTACAATTATAGAAGATTTAACTCTTAATCTAACCAATAGCTAAACTTTATAGTGGTATACATGAAATAAGCAGTTCAAATGTTACTCCAAACATGCACTGTTCTTATTTGGGATCTAATTTTTCCATACAAAACTTCAAAAGCAGAAATACGTGAACTTCAAACGCCTGCCATGTTGAAATTGGTCGAAAATAAATTTACCGATTGTTGCCATTGCATAGGAAATCGAGTTGCCGGTAAGAAAAAAAATACGACAGTTGGTGGAAATGGCTATATTGCTTATTTTAGGCAAAAAACGTGATTTTGTTCATTCACTGGGGGGGGTTCATTCACTGGAGGGTTTACCCTACATGGAAATAGTATAGAATATAAATTTCACAGCTTTACATTAAAAAAAGCTTGTATCAAACGACTGTAAGACTAAGCTACATTGTTGATTCTGTACGAGTACAAAGCATAAAAAACAAAAGAAAGAAATGATATGATTGAATGAATGAAGGAATGTTTATATTAAGTTTCAAGTCGTATAAAGATCACCGTATTTACTAGCTTCTCCATAAAACAAAAAGTAATTAATTTATATTGTATCAAACTTTTAGACTTAGAAGATTCACTAAACTCATTCTCTTAGTAAAAGGCATTATTACCAATGACAAAGCAAATGCAAAGTTCAATGCACTAAACATTCACCGCTTGGCTGCCACCGGCATCACGACAAGCAAACCCTCTGATCATTGCGCGGTGATCACGCTCACTACACAGCAGGTAATTGTCAAAACACGCAATGGAGAAGATTATTTCTCGCCACAAGAAGCAGCGTCAGATAAGGTATTCCCACGTTCTGCTCTTTTATTGTTTTGTCAGGATAATCAAAAGCAAAAAGGCTAATTAAACACTAACGGCGTTTTTAAGCAAACACTTCACTTTCCAACGTTATCTGATTAAAGATAAATCTTGGAAAAAACGCCAAGTTAGTTAAAGTAAACGGAGAGATAAGCGACTGGACCATTCAATCGGTCGTAGTTCGCTGAGTTTTTTGGGTTAGAAAATTGAAATGCATGATGGTTATTGATAAGTGTTTTTTAATATTGTGATAATGTAGAGTTTTTTATATCTTTGTATTTTAGAAGAAAGATTAGATCTTCTTTCTTACCTTATAGATTAAAAAGAATTGAAAATATATTCATGTTAGTGTGTATGTAATAATACATAGACCATTCGTTCGTATTATATGGATTCTTCTTCGAGTGTTTTCAGCAGAAAGTACTTAAAGAAAGCAATAATGTTATTTTAGGGAAATTCAATGGAAATCTATTCAAATTCCGGGATTTCAAATCAACTTGCGCTATAGCACAGAATAACTAATAGTACCTACTGTTATGGTTTACGCAAGAGCAGCGACGTGTTAATTTACACATATAAGAACAATACCAGGTATTCACATTGACTGAAATGGTCTCCAAGATTCTAGGAACAAGAAAACAAAAATAGCATTCACAATATATTCACAACAAATCAATATTTAGTGTCGATAAATATGAATATTTGCAGCAATAAAATATGTCATACTATGCACATTGCACACGTAAGACTAATCATATTTATTTTACTAGTTTCTCGGTAGACTGAACATTACACTAGTTTCAGCACCTTCGAAAATTGTTATCTTGTTTAAAGCTGACATGAGCATAAATTATACAAATTTACTGCAGTTATAATTTATGCGGTTGTTGCTGGAACTTGGCGGAGTCACTTCCCGAAATGACTCACGTTTTAGGGTTTAACAATTCAGTATGTGGGTTATTGTCTAGAATGCATGTAGACTTTAGCGCCATCTAGTGTTGTATCGAAGAACTAATATGATCAAGTTTTGAGAGTAATGTCCCTTACGCTATATACAAGAGCATTTTTTAACCCTAAACTTGGCATATTGAGACAAGTGTACTGAATTCAAGCCTCGTTGGATTCTTGTAGAGCTAGCAAAATTAACACGCTGTAACAATTAATAGATACGCTGCCAAGTTTAGGGTTAATAAATATTCGCTTTAACAGCGGCTACTGTAAAACACGATACACAATCTGTAAAAAAACTGATTTCTTCTTCTTATGGCTCTAAAAATACAGCTCAGTTATGAACAGGTAAAGCATTAGGGTTTCCTTGGCACCTTTTGGCACCTTTTAGCATATTTTTATTTGTAGCAGCAAATATTCTTAGTTTTAACGATTTTTCTGACGAATCTGATTATGCAAACTTGAGTTCAGACACATTTTGTCAAGAGATTTAAATACTTAAATATGGACGGGTAGTTTTTCGGCATGTCTTCACCCCATAGGAAATCTGCATGGTTCCACAACTTCGGTTCTAATACCTCGAAATTGTAGTTTTTTTTTTTTATTTTTTTTTTTATCGACTGGATGGCAAACGAGCAAGTGGGTCTCCTGATGGTAGAGATCACCACCCGCCCATAAACATCTGCAACACCAGGGGTATTGCAGATGCGTTGCTAACCTAGAGGCCTAAGATGGAATACCTCAAGTGCCAGTAATTCACCGGCTGTCTAACTCTCCACGCCGAAACACAAACAGTGCAAGCACTGCTGCTTCACGGCAGGATTAGCGAGCAAGATGGTGGTAGCAATCCGGGCGGACCTTGCACAAGGTCCTACACCTGCAAAACCTGCTGTAGTGTACAAGTACTATTAGTTATTCTGTGGTACAACGTTAGACAAACTGTCCCTTAGATGTTCTACACCTTTGCTATCTGGTCATTTTGTCCTACAAGCAAAGCTATTTTCACAGTCACGCTACTTAAGTATTGTATTGTGTTGTAAAACTCTTTATTGTACATAAAAACACATGAGAATAACAGAACACAGGATAATAAGATGTACAAAAACTTATCCTACTTTACTTCTTTTATTAAGTTATAGTCCGGTAGATTTTTTGCCCCGTATTTCACCAGATTATTTTCCGATCCACAATAGTACTGGGCAAACTTCTTGCGTAGAAATGTCTTCCAACGGAATAACTGTAATTCCTTGAAAGTTACAGAGATCTATTTATGTATTGATTCAGGCTACTCTGTGGAACTCCATATCAAATACACACTAATTAACCTTGTTTGTTACATACCTACAGACATGAATAGCATAATATTGTATGCACATAATTCGTAGGTAAATTTTGTGTAGTTAATTTTTTTTTAATACCTACAGGCAGTTTTTATTCTTCTGCGGCAACGATGCTAAGAAATAGACCCACAGTTAGTTCATAGAATTTATGTCTGACTAGATAAAATATCTTTGTATTGAAACACAATTTACTCAAGTATTTTTGTTGAATAAATAATTGTGTAATTATTTTGTATTAAAATCATCAATAGGTATTTATTTAACAACTTATGATTGGTTTTGGAGTCTTTTTGTATTTTTTATTTCAACTCCAAATTTGTTAATTTTACGGGTAACCCGTGAAAACCATATCGAAAATACAAACTGAGACATAGGTGCACAGAAAAACCGGAAAAAGAGACCAGCGCTGGGAATCGAACCCAGGCCCTCAGCAATCCGTGCTGCGTGCTATAACCCCTACACCACCGCAGGACAGGAGTCTAGACACAAATTTCTCTTAAGCACACATATTTCAGGTTGCTTTTTTTCTATTCATCCATGTCTCTGTTTTTATTTTCGATATTTAACAACAAACACATGAAATTAAGACAAAGAAGACAAAGAGAACTAACCTAAGAAATCTTAACTAAATATACTGTTCCTATAAAAATAAAAATTATATAAAGAACGCACCGTCTAAAAGATCTGCCTGTGGCAGGGTTGGGTTCCCATGATGCTGGCCGTATTACCCCTGTGTAATTCAGTAAAAAAAAATGCTAGATGTAAATGAAATTTTCGTAATAATTTGAGGTTCTTAGCTACTATATCACGAGATTTTATTTTATTAGCTATTTAGCGCTAATGGGCTCGAAGCATTAAAGTTCCTATTAAATCTGACCTGTTTTCCATAAAACTCTTACTTCAACACAAAACTGTGATTGCATTGCATCGAGTGCCATTCAGCGACTCAGAAATAATGATTCTCGTATAAGTGGGAATAAATTGTCTTGTTCAATGCATTGATTTATCGGTAAAGTACCAGGAAAAGAGATTTTTTATTTGATTTGGAAACGTAACTTGATCTTGGAACGCGTTTGGATCAAAAGCTCGATAATAAAAATTGTGCTTGATTATCAAGACAGGATTTCAATTTAATTTTGTATTTAACTAGCCCTCCGCCCCGGCTTCGCAAAAGGTATGCTAATGACGGAAATAAGACTAAATATACCAGCATCTTCTGTCTCACCCACTCATTTTATTTGGAAATTTTATATCCGTTTTTTTTACTGTCGCTGTTTCATTTTCTCACAGTTGAAGTGAAATGCAGAATGTAAACCTAACTTATTCATAAAACCTAATTGTATCTGTTGTTGTGAATAAATTTATATCTTTATTTTTTCTTAATTTACCATTGACTTATTAATCGTCGCATGCGACTTAGGTGGATATTAACATCTCGGATGAAATGGCAAGTTTTATGCACTTGTTATACAATTTAAAACAGATTTCAGCACTGAAAACAATAATTTCACAATTGCCTGCGAATGGCTGATTAATGCAATGATTGCGTGTGAATCGCTCGCGCAAACCATCGAGCGAGAGGGTCCCCGACGACGCTAATAAATTTACTCACCGCCCTCTAGTACCGAGGAGCAGAGATGATATTTGAAGGGTCACAAACGAAACCAACTATCTTCTAAGTCGCTATACTCTTGACAGACTTGGTCGTTGATTAAAGATTACTACAGATGTTAAATATTCATTGCTCCATCACAGCTAGAAAATGTGCAGCATTCGTTGCATTAGTTGCCAACTAGTCAGTGTGTTTATATTAAAGCGCTCGTAATTTTTACTTCTGGGTCAGTAACTAAAGGCTCTCCTACCAAAAAATTACTGGTAATTTTAACAAGATTATTACTGCGAAATTAAATATGCGTGCGTCTATCTGAAAAGCCAGTGTCAACCATCTCTTCGTAGGTTAGTAAAGAATCATCTAACACTCTTTTGATATCTTACTTTGTCAATTTTACGCCGGCTTCCCAAAATCCGCCAAAATTAGTAGCATAAGGTGGTATAAAATGCCTTGCGGTTCCTTGTAAAGTAATGTTTTCTGCCACTTCTAAAGCCATGCTGGAGTGGTTTCGAATACTTTTATACCAGCTGCACAAAACTGTGCAGCTGTGGATGGTATTTGTTTTGTGAGTTTTTTTATTTGCATGCAATAGCAATGAGAAAAAAACAGCAAGCATAAGCATATACTTACTTGTTTTTTTCATCGAAAATTATTGTTAATGTGCACACAAGTTAAGAAAGAAAGAGATAAAAATATTTAACTAATAAACCTAATGGTGTACGTACACCGCATTTAAATCCGTCGCTTAGCTTAAAATATCTAAGCCTACAGACGCCGAAAGAGACTAAAAGTGACTTTACTATATAAAGAAGTAATCAAAGTTGTTTTTGCCATGAAAATGATTATTAAAGTCCTGCTCTCAGTTTTACCTGCACATGGCCGTATTGTTTCGCAAAAGACATTATTTGCGCGGCCCGAAGGCTTCCGAGGAGTTTGCCCGTGACACACATTTTGAGGAAGGGTATTTCTGACAGCAATCTAATTCAATTTTTATGCTCCAGGCTCCTCTGAGTAATGAGCGTTGATTTTAGCAAGAAAGTTTTAATGCTTAAAGTCAGAATGGGTAAGAAATTTCCATTGTGAATTGTGACTATGGAAAAGTTCTTTTACGGACAAAAATGGGATGTTTTTATACTATAGTATCATTTGCTTAATATACCGCACTAGTTGAAACGGAACCATAGAATTCATCCTCACTTTATGGATAGAGAAGAAAACGAAAACACTTTATTAGGTACCTATTCTAAAATTAAGGCGGATTCACCGACCAAGAGTTCTTTATAAATTGATCATTTAAGGGTTCCATTTTTACCATCTGAGTTACGGTATCACTAAAATATTCCAATAATTCATAGGTATGTAGAATTATGAGTATGCGTTGTTTATTAAGATTTCAGTAAATGAGTGTCGTATTTTTGGTTTTATCTTGACCACAATTAGTGGGCTTTTGTGAGTTCTTCAAAATAGTTTCATTCTCTGCCCGAATCCCAGTTGTTATGTCCACATTGATCATGTCAGGGTCGGATCCCGACTCTCTAAACCCTATCTTACGACCTTTTAATGAAAGTAAATCTGTCTGCATGACTTTTTCTTTGTTATTTAAGAGTTACACTCTTGTCGGTGTAGCCGATGAATGGTTCTACCCTCTACTCAAAGCTGCCTCCCTAACCTCCTTATACGACATGACGGCTACCTTCTCTTTTATTTGCTTTGTATAATCAATTCTCGGTCTCCCTCTTTTCGCTTCCCTTCCACTTTTCCTTCTAAGATGTCTTTTTTGTTTATTCGACTGGATGCCAAACGAGCAAGTGGGTTTCCTGATGATTTATGAAGTCATCACGTCGTATAAGATGACCAATCATTTTACCTCTCCGATTCTTTATTGTTTCCATTAATGTTCTCTTCTATTGCACTCTTTCCAACACCTCTTCATTGATGACTTTTATTGCGTCTTAATAAGTCTCGTCTTATTCTTAATTCTGAAATAAAACCCCTGCCATGATTTGAAAGCAAACACTTTTTATCTCCTTGATGCCACGATTAGATCGGTATTTTAAATGTCCTCTCAGAAAACATTCTGACGCCTTCAGCAGTTTGCTCCAACGCCTCGAAACAGACTTGCTTTAATAAACCGGCCAAGAGCGTGTCGGACACGCCCGAAATACGGTTCCGTAGCCATTACGAAAAAATTAAGTAATATTTTTCTAAGGATTTCGTATTTTGTACGGAATATTCCAGGTTTAGATATATTTTATACCTTAGGCTGCTATTTACTCTTAAGCTACTAATAATTCTCAAGAAAACTTAACCGTTATAGTTTTCCTTGTATGTTTGATATACTTAACACCATCCTGATTTTTTTCAAATTTTTCCACCCACCGGTTTAGACTAATTACTGAATCGAAAAATCATCTTAGCAACCCGCTAATGGTTTTAAGAGACCTATTGAACGATACCCCACACTACAAGATTGGATGAGAAAAAAAAATCACCCCCACTTTACGTGTATGGGAGGTACTCCAAATATTTTTTATTTTTTATTGTACCATTTTGTCGGCATAGTTTATAATTATTTATATATTCGTGAAAAATTACAGCTTTCTAGCACTGATAGTTCCTGAGCAAAGCCGCAGATGGACAGACAGACATGGCGAAACTATAAGGGTTCCGTTTTTGCCATTTTGGCTACGGAACCCTAAAAACTCCAATTTTAATTTCTTTTGCATCAAAATAATGTCTACAAGAAGCAAAAAAATGTATTAGTTCGCTACAATACATGTAAAATATATACATGTAAGTATTTCTGTTTGTCGATTTTATTTGTTCCTGTAGTTTTGTACGGAAAAGAATCAGTAGCAGACAAATGACAAACAAAATATAATATGAAGTTGTTAGATATAGTTTTTAAAAAAAACTGTAACTTTCCTTTCAGAGCGCAAAGTAAATAGAAGAAAAGAATAAATTTCGATATACCTACGTCCAACAAAATTGACTCCTTGACGAATGTATCACGATTTCTCACGCCTCTGGCAGAATGAAAAAGGTAATACCTACGTTTCAAGGGCTATGGTCGCACAAAGGCTTCCATTTATCACAGGCCGGTATCGAAGGCATTGTACACCGTTTTGTAGTAAAGACGGACGTTTCTTAACGTTTCGTTTGTCATAATAAATGGAAAAATATTTAGGACTTTTTCGTTTCATGGGAAATAATATCTAGTACTTTAATCATGGGACAATTCACACGAATTGACGAAAATCCCAGACCTACGTTAAGGTACGTTTTAAGTCATTGTGTCAGATAATCGATGGGGGAGAAATTATTCGAGACGCGACCACGAACCCGAGACGAAGCGTAAGACGTCCACTAACGAGATAAACGGATGACCTGCCCCCTGTACCACAAAAGTTATGAGTGCTACAATTCTACAAAATTGATAAGTTTCTCTTAGTAAAATGTAATAATTTTGTAGAATTGTAGAACTTGTAACTTTTGTGGTACGGGGGCCTGGTTAAAGCCACGGGTTCACGGTGGATGCACGCCGCTTCCAACCGAAGCAACTTGAGTTCATAGGGAAGGCCTTTGACCAACATGCAGTGGACGTCCTACGGCTGATTATGATGATGATGGGTGCCTGGTTAGTGCCACAGGTGGTAGGACCTTGTGCAAGGTCCGCCCAGATTGCTACCACTATCTTGCTCGCTAATCCTGCCGTGAAGCAGTAGTGCTTGCTCTGTTGTGATTCGGCGTGGAGAGTAAGACAGCCGGTGAAATTACTGACACTTGAGGTATTCCATCTTAGACCTCTAGGTTGGAAACGCATCTGCAATACCCCTAATCTTTATACAGTTTTCGATAATTTAACTACAGTCGCTATTTATTTCAGACGTTCATCATCAAATTTCGGTGAATAGACGTAACCGTTACGTAATCTTTGCCAGCACCCCCAAAACGCCCTAGCTACTTTAATCCGTGTAATACGAGCTTCACATTTCCCCAACGCAAATTCTACAATCGAAACAGTTCCAGAAATCCCTTTTATTAAATTCTAAGGATTTTTCTGCCCCGACGTATAAAATAAGTACACGTCTGGCACATCATATTTCGTTTAGATGCTTGCTAAAACTTGCTTATCCTTCACTGTTGGGGTGGGTCCACATTTGTATTATTTTAATATATACAGTGTGGTACCAAATGATGTGCTGATACTTAAACAGGTGATAAGCTTAAACTGAACAACTTTCTCCAAGGAACATGGGCCGAAAAACGAAAAAAAAAATCAGACTCCCATAAAAAAAGTATTGGTTAGCCGACCGACTTACTACGGAAAGGCGAAAAAAAAGTTCGTTTTTTGACCTATCTTCCTTGGACAAAGTTGTTCAGTTTAAGCAAGACTATTACCTGTTTAAGTATCACATAATTTTGGTACGACCCAGTATTGTTCTGCTATCTTCATTGAGTTTTACTGACGCTATCATTAAATCATGAACGTTCAAAAAAATCGAATTCCAAGTATAATCAAAGCGTAAGACTGCAAAGGGCTCTTTTGCATGTCACTTTTTTACTACCAGCGCCTTCGGAAAATCATCCTTGCCAAGAATAATGCTCCGAAATTTTAAATTACAATTCCTTTAACTATTATGTCTAGCAAAACAAAGTTCAGCTATGTCCATTTTTTTAAACATAAATCAGACCAGACGTTTAAGCATATAAAATAATAACAAACGCGTACAAACACACAAACTCTGGCATCTATAATATAAGTAGAAAGATACGCAATTCTCGTGGAAATGACGTTGGTAATTTTAAAAATCTGAATCCATTTTCAACTCGATTTAAACCATTAATATTTCCTGCAGTTATCCGAACAATTTATTGGCTGGTATTTAGGTCTCGACAAAAGCTTCGGAGTTTTAATTAACTTTTAATCCTGGTTTTACCCGAAACCGGTTTAATGAAGACATTTCCTTTAACTACACGGATTTAGTGAAATATTTTAATGTTTTTGCTCTCCGCCCTCAAATTAAGAGTAGGTTAATTAAAAGTTATAGGATTAGAATTCTTATCACATTACATATACAAAACAGTAAAACATAAATAAACACAGTATTGGCAATTCGGGTGGAATCCTACCTTTTTAACCGACTTCGAAAAAGGAGGAGGTTCTACGTTTTCAAACTGTTTTATTTCTCAACTCTCAATTTTCTCTGAAAACCATTTTTTCCCAGAAACTTTTTTTGTTGTTTTATAGAACAGTGTAGCTTAGGTTAGGTTTGTTTTATAAAGTTCCAAAAAAAAAGGTTTCATAGTAAATCGTGAGTTGGAAATCGAAACAGCTTAGTAAATGAAAAATTGGGAATTTCGCCGTAAAGACAAAAAGCCAATACGGTATTTGACGACTCCTGAATTTGCCATAATCCTGTATTATAATAATGTAATATCCTAATTATTAATACGCACAAAGGAACTGCTTTGCAACGTTTTCTTCGACCGGAAAGCTCATGGTCAATTTCGAACGTAATCTTGTTTGTCTACTTTCAGAAAATAGACAACGGATCGAATAATTCTTTTTTATTGGATTTGTTGGCATTAGTTATCTCGTTATCTCTTTCAAACGACGTGAACTTGACGTAAACGTTTTCAGTTGTCATTAAGTTGCTGCCAAACAATAATATACCACAGATTATAATAGTCAATATGTTATATGTTTATACGGATTGGACACTCGAATTTCACAACCGCTATGTACACCTAAGGTCACAAATCTTTACTTTGTGATCAACTTTTTGAAACAACGACCAAGCGCGAGTTGGACCCGCCCACCGAGGGTCCCATGCAAATTTTTAGGCATCTATAAATATAAGTGTTATTTGAAGCTACTATTTTCACAGGAACATCAAAAAAAAATAACTTTGCCTTTAAAAACTTTGAATAAAAATTTAAGAGAAAAAAAAATTCAAGTAGGTACATGTCTAGCACTCAGTTAGGTAACTTAGTACCTAACTTAAAGTTCAACAGCCAGGACCTATTCAAAATCGTGACCACCTCAAAAATTCAAAGTTATGGATCCCGAATGTTTAAGTTTAAGTTGCAGTGACAGATGCGTTTTTTGTTTACCATATTCATTAAGATGTGTCCCGATCTACTATATAGTAGCGGTGGGTAGATACTCGTACTCTATAAGATTGATAGTTACACTATACAGAAGAAAAATTGCCTCTAAGTAGGCCACATGCAAATCCATGTCGTATTTTTGTCATAAAGAACGTCCGAATCGTAATAAGATCCTCATAAACCTACTGCCCGCGGCCTTCGACCTCGTCCTGAATGTAATAACTTTATGTCCTCTTTTATACGAATATTTCATTATTTGTCTAATAGTACTGGTTGATTCTGCAAGCAAATGTCTAGAGCATTTCTTTAATAAATAACACGTAATATGTATATATATATACAATAATTAACAAAAATAAAAATACAACTGAAACTAACTTACTCTAATCCTAAAAATCAATATTTACAAATATCACTCAAGTCGCTGCTATTGGGCAGGGTGCCCATAACCCCATAAGGCTGGCTGCATTACCTCGTTGTATGGCAATGCCAATACGTAGGCCGAGGAAAGAGCCAGCCCTATTGGTCACCCGTGGAACGGGCAAGCTTCTTTTTTTTTAAATAAGAATTTTATGCTTCTATTGTTTCGTATGGAGACTTGGAAACAATATTTTCGTAGAAGGATGGGCTTTGTGCATCGACAAACCAGTCTCTGCGCATACCGGGTGAGCCCTGTAACAGGAGAAAATTAAAACACAGGTTCTGCTACTCAAATGGAACTACTTTAGTTCTGCAACATTAAAAAATGATGTAATTTTCAATGTACAGCATCCAATAGCCTAAATGACATTGCCTGTCACGTAAAAAAGTGTACATTGCTTTTCCAATTAAACTTTAAACTGTAATAAAAATCATAATATATAAGTTATTTAAAAAAAAAAATGGAAGAACTAAATTAGCTCTAGATGAAGAGTGAAAGCTGTGGTTTAATTTTTTGCTCCTGTTACAGGGCCCACCTTGTATAGTTACTTAAATACTACATTTTGATAGCAAAATTTTCGTTCTTTCAAATAAGGTAAAATATGGATTTCGCTCCAACTTACTAGATAATTTGTTGATCTGGCTTTACTTTGTGAGATTCCTACGAATAAATTATGTACAATACCTTTGTCCATCTTATTCTCTTGTTATCTGTTAATTTCAAGTATTGTTATGGTCAATAAAGATACAATATACCTTCTTCTCCGCTACAACCGTGCACTACAGCTACGCGTGTGCGATACATTCAATTTAAAAATATCGTAGTTCATACATATTTAACACTCACCTCCCTCGCGAAAAGGAGGCGCTAAACGAAGACACTAACAATTTCATTAGGATCCATTACTCCTCCCCCTTTTCCCTGTGTCAAATACCCACTCCGTTTTACAGTTTCTTTTCGCCTTTATTCTTTTATTCCCTCGGGTCATTTTAATACAACGAAGTGCTTTAATGGACCTTACTTAAAACAAGGAGTAAGTACCATGCCGATTGCTTTTTGGCGACCTTTAAAGAAAGTAAGAAAGAAAATACATTTATTCACAACACAAGAGAACAATATTATTAGGTACAAAAAAACAACACAAATTCGGTTCATTGCGGTTGTGAATCGGACACTGGCTCAGCATAATGCTGAAGCGTTGAAAACACCCCAGCGCTCTCAGGCAACCCTCGGACCTTTATAAAGACATACTACACACCATTAACTACATAAGACTTTAATAAATAGATAATTTGTAAACTATAAAACTAATTTATTGTGTGACTATGCTTGGAGTTTCTTTGCGCGATAGAATCCAGAATACGGAAATTCGTCGAAACTAAAGTCACTCACATAAAGGGAAATACACACAACACAACAACCAACACACACACGACAGCGACATAAGGCAAAGAGATGCAAGTTGAAGTGCGCGACAGATAACCGTTGGGGAAGAAAATCCCTCGAGTGGCGACGACGAACCGGAAGAGCAAGCGTTGGCAGGCCTCCCTCTAGGTGAACTGATGATTTCGTGAGAGTTGTGGGCAAGCGGTGGGTGCAAGTGGCGAGTTGTCGTTCATTGTGGCGATCAAAGGTGGGGGGTTTTGTTTAGCAGTGGACGTCTTCCGGCTGATGATCTTTACCCTTTACCCGTGGTTTTGCTCGCGTTAACTACTAGATATAGCGGCGAAATTATAGTTAATTCCCAAACTTACCTCATACTTATATGATTTTCAGTTCGGAAGCGGGCGGATGGAAGCTCAGGGGATAATTTTGGGATTAAGATTTTTGCTGTTATTTTTTTTAAGACGTTCCGTTTTACCCGTAGCGTTAGAACGTGTATCGGTAAATACTAGCCATACAAACCTCTGAGCGAAAGTAGCCGCAAATTTCGCTAAGCTATAATGGTTAATTAAAAATAAATACTAACTACAAAATGAAAACAAGAAGACGTCTCCTGCAAAGTTTTAATTAAACGAAACAACGGCACAGTATAAACCCAGTAAATAATCTAAGCAACTATACACGGTGATTTTTAATCGGTGATCTAGTACTAACGTTTTTGATTCAGTATTTGATAGCGGTCACAATCAAGTAACACTTACATGTAACTCCAAACTTTTTTCTTTATAATTCTTTATTTCGAAACTAACTTTTAACATTAAATCTTTGTCACCCTACATTTTTTTTATCTATGAGCTTACAACCTCTTTCAAAAGCTTTATAATTTATCCAATAATTATTGGCTTTAATAACTTTGTTAATTTTAATTAATTAAACAACGAGCGAATTGCTTAAGTACTATCCTATTGGATTAAATATTAACTGGTTATTAATATTTTTGAGACGCACTCGCGCATTTGCGTTTAATTTCAATGCCGATGGGAAATCGGTACCTAACGCCTCTAGCGGCACGAATAGGCAAGCCGAAATTTCCTATACCGGGTAGGCGACACGGGCAAATAATTAAAACATAGATCGTACTCGTCAAACTGAACAACATTAGTTTAGCGACTTTTAAAAATAATTCGTTATTTTTATTTCACTTTAAAGTTTATTCGAAAAAGCAATGTAAAGATTTTTTTTTGATATTTGTAACGTGACAGGCAACGTCAGTTGGGTTCTAGGATGGCGTACATTGAATTTACGATTAAGTTTGTTAGAGAGAAAAAAACAAAAGTTAAGTTTTGATTTTAATTTAGTGGGACCATGATGATTCACTTACCGGTGACTTATACTTGGTTTGGATAGGTATTTAACTAATTGTAAACAAACTTCAACATCCAGATTTGGTACATTCAAGGATTTTAAACATTTTACTTACCTACTTGTAATGCAAACTAGACTAGTGTACTCAATACAGAATGTAAATGTTTAGATAGTTTAATAGGGGAATAACAATATTTAAGACGCCAATTGACATTGCCAAAAAGTGTTGTGTGTTTTGTTTATAATGAACCGAGTATATAGCCTGTGTTTTTAATATTACCTTCGGTTCTGGGCCACACAATGCATGTGTATGTTTTACTAACATAGGTAACCTGCTGCGGCCCAAGCCCAAGTGAAATTTTTATTTTATGTAAATTAAACTTTATGTTACTTAGATATGAGAGAGTTCGATGTCATGTTACAATAAGTCCTATTATAGGACTATAGTATAATATAATACTATATAGGACACTGGGCCGTACGAGGTTAAGTAAGTACCACCACCAGCGCTGCAGCTCTGGTTACAGGGCTACGGCACATGCTGAGCTGAGTCCTTTTGGCATCACACTATTTACAGCGTAACGTCTCTAATTTTTCTCTCTTCTTGAGTTCTTCTATTTATGTTTTTACTGTGTTTTTGTTGTGATGGTAGCGTGCTTTTTTCATGTCAATAAATGTTGTGAGTTTGAATTTGTAAATATCGGCTTGCAGAAATATATTGAATCGGACATTTGTCGGCTAATTTTACATTGGTTGCCTTTCAAATAACTTTAGTGCAACTCCAACTTAGACTAACGTCTTTGAATTTACGAACAATCAATCATCAGTGGATTACTTACTGATTTGCACTATGGGTGCAGGTAGCATAATTTAAAAGTAATAAACTTGGACGTCCTACTCGAACGTCGATTATTCGGTTTCGTTTAGCATAATTTGTCTTCAGGTCTAATTGGATTTCGAATTGAAGGAAAAATCAGAGTAGGAATGCTGTATACAAAGATGTCTTTTTTTTCTTCAATCTATCATCATCAGCCTGTGTCAGCCCATTGGTTGACATGGCGACCTGCTGCTCTGCCACCTATGGCATTCTAGGCTTTCCTACTCTAATCCTATTGAGATAGTACTCGAATTAATAGAGATTATATAATTGTTAAAGATCTAGTCCTCTCCAAAAAACCTTAATGGTGACTGCAAGTAAGGAGCACTCTTTCGTAAAGCCTTAAAATAACGGTCTAAGTAAAGTACTTATACAATTTTCAGATATAAAGTCTAGTGAAGCAGTCACGTCAGTGCACGGTAGGGTTGCTAAGTAGTAGACTAGAAAACAAACACTTAAAATATCTGAAGAAAAATAAAAAAGTAGTGTCGCAGCTGATTATGGAGAGCATCGCGAAAAATGCCTTTTGGCCAAAAGACGTCCTGTCTTGTTCCGGCGTTCTTGGGCACCATATGCCGCTGACGAATGCGACGTCAAAGGGCCTACTTCGAAAGTCGAAAATAGAAGTTCGTATCGTACAGTTCCTCTAGCTCTCGTATAAATAGTTTAAGTGTTAGAGGGACCGAACGACACGCACTTCGATTTTCGAATTTCGCAGTAGCCCAGCAGAGACGGTGATGCAACGGTGTCACGCTATTTTCCTCGTACGTACCTAAATAGTAAGTATTTTATTTTTGTTTTTATGTCGGTTAAAAAGGCAATACATATTTTCATCGCTTTTTCTTGTTCAAAGATTTTCTAGTTTATTCTAGATATTCTACGCCAGCCCGACAAATAAATATTACAAATCAATTATGCTACTTCTAATTTAAAAAAATTACATAGGTATGCAGGTAATTTATAATTGAGAGCTTTAGGTACTATAAGTCGCTTGTCGAGATATTTTTTATATTTTGTTGGGAGTCTTGACAAATTCTGACTAATCAGACAACCCTAGTTCCCTAACTAGGAATATTCCAGGCACGTCCTGCGCTCTAAGTGGTCTCAACTCAAACCTGATGCAATTTTGTAAGTACTTTCAAAAAAGCTTCACAATCATGTATTTATCTTACAAATGCTAATGCAACAGTCGGATTCTGTATTATATAGGTTCTCGCTAACCATCGCTAACTTAGAGATCTCATTGAATAATATTGTAAATCTGTTTAAAAAAATACACCTAGTTGAGTTTCTTGCCGGATTCTTCTCAACAGAGGTTTTTACGAACCGGTGGTAGATTTTTTTGACATTCAGAAGTGCTTGCTAGCCTAAATTGAATAAAGATATTTTGACTTTGATCTGTCTCTTTATACAAGCTTGTTTGTTTGTTCAGATCAAATTTGCATGCCGATATTCACCCAGTTTAATATAATTTACCTTAGATATACCACAGGATATACCTAATTAAGTATAAAAAATTACAAGGATACAAGGTAATATTACGTAATAGAAAGTACTATTACGTTATATATATAACCTTGTAATTTTCTGTCTGTGTACCTGTTTTCTGTACCTACTTATCGCTTATTACTATTTGTGTTGTACATTAAAATGTCATTGTATTTTATTGTATTTTGTTTTATAAGTAAAATATCGTAATCAATAAGACACAAAATTTTACCCTTGAAATAATATACATGAAAATCTCAGAACTTAGAAAAATTATCAATTTTGAGGTAGGTACGAGCTTTTGAAAAGCAATCACGATAGCTTACGTAAAGTCACCTGTATTATCTATCACAGCGGGGCGTGAAAAAAAATCTGGCACGTCCTTCCAGCCCTAGAAATAAAATCGTATCAGATATTCATCATCATCATCATCTCAGCCGTAGGACGTCCACTGTTGGACATAGGCCTCCCCCATAGACCTTCAGTCGCTTCGGTTAGCAGCGGCTGGCATCCACCGTGAACCTGCGGCTTTAACCAGGTCATTCGTCCATCTCGTTGGTGGACGTCCTACGCTGCGCTTGCCGATCCGCGGTCTCCATTCGAGAACCTTTCGGTTCCAACGGCCATCCGTTCTTCGTGCTGGCCTGCCCATTGCCACTTCAACGACCTAATTCACTTGGCTATGTCGGTGACTGACGGTGACCCTTGTTCTTCTACGTATCTCCTCATTTCTGATCATATATTTCTATCAGATATTTATGCACTCTTTTTGTGTCAGATATTAGTGCTTGTGACTGTAAGTACTTAATATAATCATGTAGTTTGGATTTTATTAAGCCATTGGGTGCCTATAAGCAAATTTATAAATATTACATACATAACATTGCTAGCGCAAACGACAAGGCGCTATTGCTTTTTTAATAAAATTAAATATCTTTAGAGATCTTTCTAAGATCTGAATAAAGAGATTTTTCACCAATAATTTTAATGGATAAAAAGTATTTCATATCAATATTAGTCTGTTACAAAATATATTGCAAGTAGGTTCGCTAAAGAAATTCCGGAAAAACTAATAAAAAAAAATTATTCTGTGGTTGGAATTTGAATTAGATCTGGAATTTTTCAAACGTTTGGCGGTTGGATAACTAATATGGTTTTATCTGCATTTTGGAATTGTTGTAGATTTCATTCTTTGACCAGGAATTTTTCAGGCAACCCATTTGCGATGTTTTTTTTTCTTACTAAATTGACTATAAATGCTTTTCATTTATTGAAAAAAAATGGGTGAAAGTCGTTCTTAAAGGGATCCTCTACTATTCAATACATAAGTAAGTACCTTACCTATGTATGTATTGTCTATTTAAGAGCCTACTTTGGGACAAGGTTTTATGCGTCCCGTTATTTTCCTGTCTTTAAATTTGATTGGTCAAAAACATACAATAAGATTATATGTAGAAAGCAGAAAATAGTCATAGCGGCGCGCACGGCGACCGGAAGTCGACCGGTTGCACCGGAAGCGGCGCCGGCGCCATATTGTTTTAAAGCTCATTTATATTTAAATCGCCTTGGACGCGTCCTAATAAGATGCGGTTGATAGGGAGTTTTATTGTTCCGCAAGAACTACAGTCACTTTATATGCACAACAAGGTAGTGCCCGCGACTTTGCCTTCGTTAACTAACCTAACCAACAAACAGTTGGAAAACCCCCGACACTGTGACTTCAAAGTTCAATATCTCAAAAACAGCTGATCTGATTTTGATAAAACATATCTAAAAACATGGCTAAATAACTTGCTTTCAAATAAATAAAAAACGCATTCATGTCAGTTCACCCGTTTAAGAGCCACGGTGCCACAGACAGACACACATAGCGGTCAAACTTAGAACACCCTTTTTTGCGTCGGGGGTTAAAAGATAAGGGATTGTCCACGGATTGTATAGATCTAGGTGGTTATTTAATTACCCCGTAGGAATATAATATAATATGGAAAAGTCTCTTCTTAGCATACCTATTGGGCTAAGCTAGGCAGTCAAGTTACTCTCTTACAAGCATAGATATGTGAGAGATAGGTTGATTTCATATTAGATAAGATATTGCTTGTAAATTATTAATATTAAAATATTTTTGTTACGTGTTTTGTTTTGTGTTTGAAATAAGACTTTACGCCAAGTTTCTTGGGGCGCATTCTTCTTGGTAACCATGTTGTTTCCGAAAGCGCTGGTGGTATAAAAAAGTGCAATGTTAATAACCTTACCATAAAAATTTCATTTTTAGTACATTTTTTTTGCTGACTGTTTTTTTTGTTGACTGTACTTGCATTGCCTTTTTATTTTATCGTGCATAATTACGGTAACAGGCGAAGAAACTGAAACGTGAACGAGAGAGACCTTTTCAGCAGCAAGCGGGTCACCTGATGGAAGGCAATCTCCGCCGCCCATGGACACCCGTCGTACCATTTACACTTAAGTTGAATTACGGATGTATTGCCTGGTTTACTGACGTCACGTAAAAAAATCAAGTTGAGTAATTTTTTTGTAAAAATGTCATTCTTTGTACAAACTTTTTTACTTTTTGTAGACTTAACTTGCATTGTCACCCAAACTACATTTGCATACCAAATTTCAAGTTGATGCCATTAACCGTTGAACTATCAAGATTGCACTGCTAGATTATTGCATTGTCACGCAATTAACATAAGTATTCCAAATTTCAAGTCAATCTGACTACCTACTGGAAGTTGGCCAAATTTAACTTGCAAGATTTGATTACAGACAGACAGACAGAGAGACAGACAGACAACGGGTCAGGTGAAACTAAATAAAAGCTTGTAAAAGAGCCCTTGGCGACTTATTTACAGAATTAAACTTTTGGTTTTGATTTTGACAGGCCATAAAGTTTATTTGAATAACCATTATAAAATTTCCGCAAGATAATCTTTAATTGGGTAATCGCTTAATTTAATACCAGACAAAGATATTCCCGTATTAAGTTAAGTTAATACTTACACCCCTACGATAATTTTGTAGTGCAGGTGTACTTCCCACGGACTCGGAGGTCTATTCGAAACACCTTTTTACTTTAATTCTTAATTTTATTACTCCCAGCGTACAGTGGAGTGAGTGAATGTGAACATGGAAATATTAATTATTATGCTAAAGATTAATGTTTACTGAAAATTTAATCTGTTGATCAATTAAAAATCTGAACACGCTTCTACGCCGTTAACAATAGAGTCTTGTTCAGATATTTTTGATTGAGATTAGTATTGGGCTGGGCGGGGTGCTAATAAGGCTGGCTGTGCTTCCTTGTCGTTACAGCAATACTGTATGTATGTATGTAAACTCTTTATTATACAAAAGAAAAGCCACGAAATACAATTGACAAACTTACTGTTTACGTTGACGGAGGAAAGAGCTAGCCCTATTGGCACCTCTGGAACCGAAAAGCTGTTTTGTTTTAATTATACAGTTACTGAACTTCGGATCTTAATAATTTCAACAGATAAACAGTATTTCACCTGAAAACGGAAAAGTAAAAAAAAACTGCGCCATGGACGGTCAGTAAATCACACAAAAAAATGTAAAAGTATTAGACACACAATAAATAGGTTCGTAACAACAAATTTTTGTACATTCAGAATTAAACATCCGTATTAAAATATGAGCCGTGGTGGCCTAGTGGTTTGACCTATCGCTTCTCAAGCAGAGAATCGTGGGTTCAAACCCCGGCTCGCACCTCTGAGCTTTTCATAATTCATCGAAATCACATTTGCAATTTACCACGAGCTTAACGGTGAAGTAAAACATCGTGAAGAATCCTGTACAAACTAGCGAAGCAATTCAATGGTGTGTGTGAATTTCACAATCTGCACTGGGCCCGCGTGGAAACTACGGCCCAAGCCCTCTCATTGTGAGAGGAGGCCTATGCCCAGCAGTGGGGCTAATATAGGCGGAGATGATGATGATGATGATAATAAAAATATGGCAACTTATAATATTGTAGGTGACTGTACGCGGTCGTCCGACAACAAATCATTTTTATTGTGGAACCGATCGATCTCTCATCAGAAACATTCATAATGAACTGAGGTTTGCAATAAAAGGGAAGTCCTGCAAATTATTTATTTTACTAGCCTTTACCTCCGGCTTTACCCGCTTAAACCATTGCATCCAGCAGTTGAATTGTAATTCACAAAAATTACATTGAAGATATTATAAACGTTGCATAAAAACACTAGCGCCAAATTTCATGTCTCTAAAGGTGCGGTCACATGCAGCCGCTCAAAGCTCGTTTACAGCGTCAAATCTGGTCACGTGACACAGGGCATTCCTAGTTCCCCCACACAAGTCTGTCAATTACAATGTATTGTATTATGTAAGTTATTTCATTGTACTTGGTGGTGGCGAAATCAAATAAACTTCTTATTTTATTCTTATAGCGATAAAGCTGAAAATGTTGTGCTTTATTGATGAAAAATTAATGTTTTCAATTACAGACAAAACACTGTTATTTTTGTTTTAATTTCTTGCATAAACGTAGGTAACTATCATAAGATCGCGGGTGAACAAAGTAATTGTTTTTATCTACACCCATATAATAAATCCTCAATTATGCGTTCAAAAACCATAGGTAATGACCAGCATTACGACATTGGATTCTATAATAAACACGACTGTATCGTACAGAAATCTGTATCATAATGAGATTTCATACATCATTAGAGCACGGGGGAGGGGGGGGCGACCACGTGCAGCAGCAGCTCGTGGGGCAGACATACCTACCTAGTTCTCGTTAATGCAGGTCATTCTCAATGGTTCTTGAACACATGATAGAGGATTTGCTGACTGTACTGTACCAGGACTACCAGATTATTGTATTGTCACGCAATTTACACACGTATGTAAAATTTCAGGTCAATCGGTAACCGGGAAGTGTATCAAATTAAATTTGCCAGATTTGATGACAAACATCGGGACAGTAAAACTAAAAAATAAAAACTTGTAAAAACAGGGAAACTGCTCCAAAATTCGAAGTTCCTATCATATCGTCACAATACAAGTAATATACTGTAACATGGCAAACCTCCGCGGTGCGCAACTGGCAATACCTCTTACTAATATTGTGATATCGTCCCTCTTATTCTTCTATTAATATATTGACATAAAACAAAGTTCAAGTTTTGAACCTAGCATGAGATTGGCAACTTCTTTAAACGTCCATAGAATATAAATACTGTGAGGTTTTATTAGTCCTCCTCATTTATATAGTTTTTATTATTTGTAGTTTCTCGCAGTTCTTTGGACACGACATCTTAATTAATTTCTTTCCTCTTGGTCAAGACAGTTTTGTTAGCAAGAAGTTATTATTAAAGACTGATACATATTAAAACAAATAGGTCGTGATCAACCGCATAAAAAGCCGTTGTGGCTCAGTGGATTGACCCATGACCTCTGAAGCAGAGGACCGTGGGTTTAACTTCGGGCTCATACTTTTTACTTACTTACCTCTGAGTTTTTCAAAATTACCTTTGAAATGCCCTTTGAACAACTCTAGTAGTTGCGTTAAAAAATTTAAATTCAAACATTTTTATGTCAATTTCCATAATTGTTAGTAATATTCTATGTTAGAAACAATTAAATAAATATAGAAATTAAACAAGAAAAATCTAAGTAAGTTAAATCAAATTCAATTAAATGAAACCACAACAAAATTACGTTACGATTTCATTTTCAATACATCTTTTGCTAAGTGTACCTACACAAAGGTGTTTTCGAATTGACAATACGAGTATATATCGCTGAGATATATTTCGATAGTGGCGTATTTTATATTTCAAAAAAAATAGAATAATGCCAGTAATGAAAAAGGATTGACATATATATTTGCTGTCAAATATTTATGCGTGCGTTCAGATTCAGCCGGTGAAATTACTGGCACTTGAGGTATTCCATCTTGGACCTCTAGGTTGGCGGCGCATCTGCGATACCCCTGGTGTTGCAGATGTTTATGGGCGGTGGTGATCTCTTACCATCAGGAGACCCACTTGCTCGTTTGCCATCCAGTCGAATAAAAAAAATATATTTATTTCGTGTAAACTAAAGAAAAAAAGGCGCTGCTGTTGATATGTTATCATAATTTTAATATAGTATTTTTTCGGGCAAGCAACGTATGGGTCACTATCGAATCTTTTTCTATGGCCGGTAGGACGTGGCAGATGTTTTTGCACGCTCCGCTGTGTACTAATACAATTGACTATACATACATATGAACATACCAAGCCAAACAAAAGCTTGTAAAAGTTATGATTGCCTTCCTTGATTGCTTGATTGATTGCTTTCCTCATCGTTACCTAATTACCTATCTACCATCACCTCGAAGAAAGTTATTGAGAGGTTTCCTGTATAACCATCCTAAATCAATATCGAATCTAATTGGCACCTCATACCAGCTCTTATAAGTACGCATCATCACTCCCTTTTATGAGGCAAGTATTTCCTTATATTACCTTTTACTCTTCCGTGAATATGCGTGCGTTCAGGGGTTATTAAATTTTTGGTATGTTCTTTTTTGGATGAATGGATGAGGTTTTGTGTTGAAAATATATTACATGCGTTCTTGCGGAGGATTTTGTGCTGAATGTTCCGTTCCGTGTAATCGTGTATGAAGACTTGAGCCCAATTAGAATTATCTTCCACGACGTTTTTGTCGTAGGCGAATGAACCTTGCTACGAATTAACCCCTACATCAAATAAATGCTTGTACTCTTCTGTTAGTTTGGATTAATTTATAACTAGTCTTTACTCGTGACTTCATTTGCGTGGCGGTCCTATATTTATAGCAGTTATACAAAACATCAGACAACCAGACAAGTTTTATTGCTAATCAATAGGTATTGCAATAGATTCAAGTTTAGCATTAGGTAGCTACCAGATCGTATTTTTTTTTCCGGCCAGCAATGTATTGAGTGGAATAATTAGACACGGCATGGATGTCTGAAAGCTTTTACGGCAGTGAATGAGACATTTCGAATAAAAACAATGTAGTGATCAGATCACGTAGTGATACGTATTAATTTTTTTCCTAAGGAAAATATACAAGAATAAAATACAATAACTCTTTATTGTACACCAACACAGTAAGCAATACAGAAAACACAGGTATATAAATAGAGATTTACTAAGGTAAACAATATGCGGCTTTATCACTTCACAGCGATCTCTCCCAGGCAACCTTTACAATGGAGAGAAGTAAGGAATACATTTTAGCAGGTTGCATTGGTGCAATTTACAGTAGATTAGAGCAATATGTGTTATTTTGCGAATGCGAACGATTGTTCCCTACTTGCATATTCTTCAAGCTATGTAAGGCGTAGCATTAATTAATATCCTCGGATTCGGTAATGGTTATCCTGAACACGGGCTGCGATCAGTGGCGGCCGCATCAATCTCAATCACTATTAGTAGGGAAGAGCCGTGGTGAAACACTGGCTCTCGAGTCATTATCACTTAAGACCAGGTCCCTTTGGCCGTATTGTCTAATGCTGGCACTTCACTAGGGATATTCACCGAAATATTTGCAATGTACGAACGAAAACAGATGTACTATTTGTATGTGTGATAACATGGCAGGAGGGATCTTGGAAATACACATAAGCTCATTTTTATCCCGATATTCCCATGGAATAGCGATGATGTGTCATACCGCTACTCCTTCCTCTTTGGGTGTAGCTAACATGAGGTGACTTTCTCACTATGGATAAAATGAAATGGAATTAATTTCCATGGTAACACTGCAACTTTCCAATAGTCAGGAATTAGGTTTGACAGGGTACATTGAATTTTAATGGGAATCTAGAACCCATAATGATTTATTTATGGTATACAGCCTCCTTGTTTGTTCTTCCCCTACAATTATTGGATTTATTCCGGTCCGGTTTATACTCTGCACTGCACAAGAAATAATTCGACTAGTTTTCTACCCTCACGGCAAAATGTAGTACCAATTGAGGTTGTCTATTACGAAAAAAGATTTGAGATATTAAATGTTTTTTAAATCGTTTCCTGTAGTATAGTAATTCAATTTAAAAAAAATGACATGAATTTAAGACATTAAACAAAAGCAATGACTTCTGCTGCTGCATAAGTAGCGTAGTAGAAATAAGCAACCTGAGATATGTATGCATAGGAAAAATTCGTGTCTAGATTCCTGTCCAGCGGTGGTGTAGGGGTTATAGCACGCAGCACGGATTGCTGAGGACCTGGGTTCGATTCCCGGCGCTGGTCTCTTTTTCTGGTTTTTCTGTGCATCCATGTCTCAGTTTGTATTTTCGATATGGTTTCACGGGATACCCGTAAAAGTAACAAATTTGGAGTTGAAATAAAAAATACAAAAAGACTCCAAAAAAACAATCATAAAAGCAATGACTTTAATTTTACTTTGAAAACTATGACAATCATACACGGTCCAAGTTGTACTTTATTCGCCGAGGATTGGAATTCTTCAGAATTAAGGCGTGAATTATACAACGGAATTCGATTTGGACCCGCAATCAGACATTATAGCACTTTGACAGTGGCAACAAGAGTCTTTTTTTTAAATGGCGTTTGTCCAATGGGACAATTTTGCCAAACAAGAGTCTTTCTTGATTTGCAACAAACATTGACACTTTGCATTGACACTAGCTAGTGACAGTTTACCCATGTTCATTAATCATGACTGGTTTTGTCCAAGTTCATCCGGAGACCAACGCGTTGTGAAGAATCAGCTAGGTCGCTCAACATATGTTGCAAATCTTGCAGCGTCTCTGCCATGATGACAATGTCGTATGCAAATCGCAAGATTAAACTGTTGGCACAAAAAAATTGGCAATCTGCAGGGAATCGTGTTGTTACGGCACTAATCCACTGATATTAAGACAGAAGTTTATGCTGACGGAACACTTAAGGTAAACTAGTTTGGTAAAGCTTAGTTTAGATACCATAAGATCATTATAGCTGCAGAACCCCTCTCCCTGCTGATACTTAAGGAGCGGCCATACCGCTGCTTAAAAAACGGTGACGGTACGGAATCGTGACGCATCGTATGCGCACCGTTTTTTTTTGCATGCTTTCCACACCGCTGCTTAAAATACGCAAACGGTGCGGAATCGCAGTGACGTGCCGTAAACGTCACGACTTTTGTTTGGTTAAGTCCTGACGTTTACGGCACGTCATTGCGATTCCGTATTTTAACCAGCGGTGTGGAGAGCATGCGGTAAAAACGATGCGCATGCTTTGCGTCACTGCGAATCAGTACCGTCACCGTTTTTTTTTTTTAAATTAAACTGTTTAAGTATTATAAATCAGAATAACATTACAAACATTTTATAATTACTTAAAGATTTTATGACTAAGGAGTGCAAAGGGCGGGCGAGCCCTCATCTATAATTAAAATATAATGTTCACATATGTTTCCATGCTACATGCTACTTATCGCCTTGCTTAGTTATTATTATTGTAGGTATATGGTTATTGCCTGGCCTTGTTTGTTTACTTCGTATTTGCTTTATTTAATGTTAATTTACTATGAAAAATTTAAATCATATTATAACACTTATTTATCTGTTTATTTACTTATGTTATCTTATTACAATATTCAGTGCCTTCTTAACTAAGTTTTTAATACTTTTGGGTTTTTCTAGTACTTTATCTAGGACATGCCTGGGGAGGCTGTTTCAGCACGAGAGGTAAGACAGGTGGTCCAACCCGTTTGCCATATGCATTATTTGCTTTAAAAGCAGCGGTGTGGCCGCTCCTTTATTCTGTGCTGATACTGAACTTGTAAAAGCGTTTCAGAGTAACGATGCTTGCCGAGTCGTGATATTACGTAAGTTTGAACATGACCAATACCTTTTAGAGTTAAATTTAAAATTTAATATGATGGGGATAATATAATAAGAAACTTACTTGGGTTGAAGTAAGGGTAAGTCTTCTTTGTATAATTTTAGCGAAAATAGGTATTATCCATCGTGAACTTATCGTAAAGCATTGACGAATAATGATGGAAACTTTCGTTCGACATTCGAAAACTGTTAAACTGATCAAGTGCCATACATGCGTCAGGATTGTGAATTTCTTTGCGAACTACTTTCCACACACACACCACACACACACAGGTGTGTAGTGCTTTTAGAGGTATGTTATGTGTTTATTTTATTTATTTACTTATTATTTTATAAGTAATGTCAGGGCACATATCAACAGGCTCTCCTGATGTGTCTCCAAAACATTGTACGGGTGTCGGTTTTGTTACGAAAAATAGGAAAAAAAAATCGTATCAAAACCGACACATCCATACAATATTTGGGGACACATCTCCAGTTTTACAGCTCGGAATCATGGAGTGTAGTCTACTCCCAAATTTTGTTGTATCGGAGAGATA
>NC_133478.1:18000731-18020601 GCF_025370935.1 Choristoneura fumiferana
TACGGTTATTATTAGCATCGAGCTCATCTTATGATGAAGCCGGAATCTATGTACTGGGACTCCAAGAAGGCTTGTTAATAGTCTTAGGGTATATTTTGACTAAAAAAAGTGTATACAGTAAAGTGTCATCATCAAAATCATCATCAGCCTATAGCAGTCCATTGCTGGACATAGGCCTCCCCCAAAGAGCGCCATTGCGTCCTGTCCTCGGCTAAACGCATTCAGCTTCTACCAGCAGCTTTTCGCAGATCGTCACTCCACCTGGCTGGAGGGCATCCTACACTACGTTGGTCAAGACGCGGTCTCCACTCAAGAACTCTTTTACTCCAGCGGCTGTCGGTTCTGTGACAGATATGACCAGCCCACTGCCACTTCAACTTGCTAATTCTCTGAGCTATGTCGATGACCTTAGTTCTGTGTCGGATAGCCTCGTTGTGGATTCTATCTTGCAAAGAAACTCCGAGCATAGCTCGTTCCATAGCTTGCTGAGCGACCTTGAACTGGTGGATTAGCCGTACTGTGAGTGTCCCCGTTTCAGCTCCGTATGTCATGACGGGTAGGACGCACTGGTTAAAAACTTATACGGATGACGAGAAAACTTGTCGTAATTTTCCGAACGCCTCCGCTTGGCTTCCTTCTCAAAGTTGTTTTCTACCTAGCTGCAAAATCTGCCCGAGGTATGTGTGTGTACCTACTCCGAAACAACTTCAAGGAGATTTCCATTGACGATAACGGGCCTCGGATCTACGCGGTCGTTGACCATAATTTTGGTCTTATCCACATTCATACTGAGGCCTGTCCGACGTGAGGCTAATGCTAGGCCGTCCAACATTAACAGTAAAGTGACAGTATAGTGTGCTACCAATAAATAACCACGTAGATAGACATAATAAAATTTAATAATATTATACATTATGGTTGGGTATATTCGCTTTGCATATTGGCTGTTGCAAAAAGATATTTATACCTATACGTCCTACCTGCCGCAGTCTCGAGGTGTGTCGTAAGGTTGTTTACTGATAAAACACGATGTTTGAATATTCAAAGTCAACGCGATATCAGGGCAGGGCCTGTCAAATATAATATTCAGGTTAATACGAGAACAAAGAAAATTGTAACTAAATGAACTGATATGTCAAATTGGCGTAAGTTTACCAGTAAGGGTACATACCTACTACACACACAGTGCCGAGTGACACGCATCTAAAGTTTGTCGCAATGTTTGATGGAAAAACTAAAATAATTTGATTCTTGTGATTTGTTTTATAATTTACCATTTCTACGCAAGGTATACAGGATGTCTTAAATCGGAGATAGGTGGGCAGGTCATCTATCAAATATAAAAAATGAGCTTGATTGTCTCCCCGTTTTCGAAAAATTTGGACCTTTCTGAATTTTTGGAAAATGTATACCCGCACTAAGATTTCGAGTTGTGATATTCGGAATTGATTATTTTTGCGTTTATTTTTATTGAAAAATAATCTTGAATAGTTTGTGTTATCAGATGCAAAAAGCAATTTGACAAAACTATTTGTTTTTTTTTTTCAATTTAAATTTTTGTCTTCTGAAATTTGGTAAAGATTTGATCTATTACAGTGAAAAAAAAATTATACGTCCACTGTTTAGCTTACTAGCTAAACGTGTCCATTTAGCGGACATTCAAAAATGATAATATAATCTTATCTAAAGAACATTGACAAGAAAAAAATGTGCTTAAAGCAATAAGTATGTATATACACTAAATCGTCGAAATTGGTACCACGACGTTTATTTCTCAGAGCTGAGTCTCAATGGTTTACAAGTGAATGAAAGACCGATATTGTCTCTGGTCCGAAACTGAAACGCTAAGTCGCAAAAGGGATGCCGCTATATGCAAACCAAATATTTATTTATTTACTTACTAAAAGCCTCTTTATTTTGGAAAACCATAACTCTATGTCATTCCGTGTTCTTAGCAACCGTTGTGTTGATTACAAATAAAATGTTTACGCTGTCACTAATCCACGAGTCTCTTTTCTCACTGAAAAATTAGTTTTATCAATGAGGAGTTAAGAAGCAAAATGTCGTGAGTACCTATGAAAAGTTATAAAACTTGAATAAAAGTTTAAAAGTTCTTGAAATTTCAAAATATTCCAAGTAAAACACTTAAAATTCCAAAAGAATTGACAGAATGAGTAACTTATACTGAATCGCTAAATTTGACACTGAAGTGATTCAATTCCCACTCAAGTTAAGCGTCATGGTACGAAAACCGCTTGAAGTGAGTGAATGAAAATGTCTGTATCGCTGTCGCTGAACCGTGCTTGAACTGAATCGCAAAAGTAACGTCGTGGTACGAAATAGCGATGCAGTTCAGTTTAGAGCCTAAACTGAATCGTATTAAGAGAGCGTGGTAGGCCCCCAGAATGCACTCTGATTAAATGGTTTAATTCCGGTCGTCAGATGTTGGCCACTTTATTTTATTCTTCAAGCTATGTTGGTGACTCTTATTCTTTGGGAATATTCAAATTTCAATATTCAAGTTTATTTGATGGGTAAATCAAATAACTACAGGGCTGTAGTTTGCCTGCGGGCCAAAAGTAGACAGAAGTTATTGTCTGGATATAATCACCAAACGGTTGCATGGTTAAAACAGTTCCTTCTTAGCCATAAGTAAAACAATGTTTCTGTTGGCTTGCTGAGCATGAGCAAGAGGGAGCCAGTCGCGGTCGCTGCCAGTCCAGTGCCTTATCTAACGCGCTAAGAGCACGCAACCTAAATACGGAACACAAATGATTACGCGCATTATCCATCAGTTCTTTTGTTCGACAAACCCTCGCGGAGACCTGGAGGGGTGGAGGGGGGAGGGTTCTAATTAACGAGGCGCGGAACAATGGGGAGCGGGGCGCGAGGCGGGATGAGCTCCGCCTCAAATGCCGAAGTATCTTTAAACTATGCATCGAGGTATTTGCTCATATGCGGACTCCAGAGTAACACTCGTCTAAGTGCAGACGTTTTCAATTAACCGTGAAAGTGGACGGCGTTCATTAAAGCGGGATGGCGGCTTTATGAGCTGCGGCTCGTCGTTTAGGCTATTGGGCCACCAGCTGACATATTGCGTAAATTGTTCGCAATCCAAATCATATTCAAAGTGAGAATGTCTTTGTCCAATTTGGGCTAGAAAAAGCACTTATGAAGTCAAATAAATATACCACCAAAAAACTTCAGTTGAAAAGGATCCGGCAAGAAATTTAAAAAGGTTTTTTTTTCTCAAAACAAATTTATAATTTTTCAAATAAACTTACATCTGCCCACCCAACAATTAAATAATTAGTTCGAAAGAGTGACAAACACGCACACAAAATTTCGCGTTTATAATTAACTAGCTTTTGCCCGCGACTTCGTCCGCGCGTACTTTAAGTCATATGGGCATATGTTTTAATTAACCCCGTTATAATTGTGACATTTGTATATGTGTGCATAGCGAAGTACCTACTGCCGTAAACGATAGGTAACAGCCCAACCAGCAAAAAAGTCTTGGATTGCGCACTTTATGAGAGTGGTGGGCTTATAGTGCTCTTATAATTGTTTTGGAACATGTTACTGCTCTTATATTAGCCTTAGATAAGCTAGTACAGACTCAAGAACTCTCTATCTTATAACCTAGGCTCATATATGTATATAAGCTCATTTTATAATACTATTATAAGCCTCTTACTCCTACAATAACATTTACGAAGACTCATTGTACTTGAGAATATCTGTTCTTATAGCACCATTCTCTAAGTTTATTTGATTTTATAATGGTCCTGATAAATGCTCTTGTAAGAATGTTAGACTAATATGAGCATAACATAAGAACGTTATAAGCGTATACTTTTTTGATCTTGTTTAAAGCTATTATAAGATCAATAGCAATAGTTTAGTAAGATATTAGAATGATATTAGTTCATTTGATTTTATAATGGTCCTGATAAATGCTCTTGTAAGAATGTCAGACTAATATCAGCATAACATAAGAACATTATAAGCGTATACTTTTTTGATCTTTTTTTAAAGCTATTATAAGATCAATAGCAATAGTTTAGTAAGATATTAGAATGATATTAGTTCATTTGATTTTATAATGGTCCTGATAAATGCTCTTGTAAGAATGTCAGACTAATATCAGCATAACATAAGAACATTATAAGCGTATACTTTTTTGATCTTGTTTAAAGCTTTTATAAGATCAATAGCAATAGTTTAGTAAGATATTAGAATGATATTAGTTCATTTGATTTTATAATGGTTTTGATAAAGGCTTTTGTAAGAATGTCAGACATAACATAAAAACACCAGACGAGTTAGTGTTGAGAAAAATATTGGTGAGGGTTCTGCAGGATTTGATTTCATGCAAGAAGTCGATATAGAGGACAGAGATTCAGTCTGTGACATAGATCATGTCAGTGAAAATTAATCTTCGACCGAGGACGAAACCGATTATGAAAAAGATTTTGCCTTAAAAAGTGATTTACAAAAATGGGCTTTAAACTTTATGTACCACGTGCAAACGTAAATGGATTGCTATGTATTTTAAACAGAAGATTAAATAATGTTCTACCAAAGGATGCACGAACACTGCTTCAAACAAACAAAGAGACAGTACACATTAGTGAGTTATCTCTAGGATAGGAATGTATTGGCATAGTAGCTTAATGAAGTCTGAATGATATTTTGGAACGTTTAATGTGCATTCCAGATATTATTCCGCTTAACATCATAAGCTCACCACGGGAAATTATAAAGAAAGCCTCAGATAGCTTGTTTATAGCCCTCGCCTTCGATCTTCTTCGACTTTCTTTATATTATTTCCCTATGTGAACAGTTTCCTAATATTTGTTTGATTTTATGGTTTTCATCTTCTTCTCAGCCATTTACATCACCAACGTTGTCACTTAAATAAAAAGTAAAAACTTTTAGTATATTTGTTTTTATAAAGTCGAGTGATCAGGTTAGGATAAAATCAGGTAAAGGTTAAACAGTTCATGTTTTATGTAGGTAAAGCAAGGAACCCTAAATTAATTCAACATGGCCGTACCATTGGTATTCAGAATGCTAATATTAGAGTAAATGATCTTACAATAGTCTAATAGTGCGCTGGAAAAGTGCAACTATAACAATGGCATCATTTTCACTACAATTATAGAAATAAACAAATATACGAGGATAGAAAATACTATTTTAATTGATTATTTGAGTGGGCGCATGAAATTTGAAGCGTAAAACAGGGTCTACTTTACAGTAAATAATATTTCCCAACGTAAATACTTACCGCGCAACATAAAGAACCACCAATGATAACAAACACGTTATTAATATTACTACTATTATTATACTTGCATTCAGTTTGTCACTACAATATTTTATTCTGCCACGCTGCAGTTCACTCACCGAGCATAATGCACGCGGAATGTTTCAAAATTTTGTGTGGTCGTACATAAAATCAAAATAAGCTTGTTTAGGCTCACAAGATTCTAACGTTGGGCCAATATAAGCCTATGCAGGCTTACAAAATACTTACGTAAAAGCGATATTAGCCTAAGGCAGCTTAAATTAGTTTTGTAAAGATTATTGTAAATGCGAACAGTATTCAATAAGACTGATATTAGGACGATGTTAAAATAAATACGCTTATAATTTGTGCCCAAATCCAGGCTTATACGATGATATAAAATCAATATTAGAGTGAAAATTTATAGTCTTGAGATGGTTGTAAGAGGGATTTTGCTGGTTGGGAGTTTACTAAAGTACTTCGCTATAAACAACATTTTTTACCAGTTTTGAAGCTAGTTTATGAAAAGTTTTATGCAAAGCACGAGAGTAAATTAATTATCTCGTGTGCTTCCGGCGAGAACCGAATCTTACTCTAGAACCCGAAGTATATATGTATTCGAAATTGCACTGTACATAATATTTTGTAAATTAGGTAAAAGATAAATAAGAACGGATAATCACACAAAAATTACGCTTATATTAATATTATTGATTTTATTATGCACAACCCGATGAGTAATTTTTAAGTAAGGTACCACTGCATAATTATTTGCAAATTTATTTCACACATCATTTTAAATATCAATTTAATTTCCACATTTTATGTGTACTTTTTGTATGAAAAACCCCCTCCCCTATTGAAGTCGCCAACACCATACGGATCATTTTAAATTGTGACCAGCCATATTTTTAGTCTAGAAATAAGGAAGTCTCATAGAAACTCCCCCTAATAAGTCGAAAGCTACTTCTTCTTTCTTTGTCTTTGCCTACGCAGATCATTTTTATTTTTAATCAGGACCCCGTAAGTATACCACTTTTTATAATGCTAAGTTCAGAAATGAGAAAATTTCCATACAAACTTTACACAGATAACTTTTAATTCTAATCGAGAACTTGTATACTTATTTTCATACTTCTAAGTTCAGAAATGAGAAAATTTTCATACAATTTACCCTTTACCCCCCCATTTTACCCTTTTAGAAGGGGAATAGTATCCATTTCACCTACACAGATAATTTTTAATTCTAATCGAGAACTTGTATACCTATTTTCATACTTCTAAATCGATAAATGAGAACAGTTCCATACAAACTTTACCCCCCCCCTCATTTTACCCCTTTAGGGGGAATTTTATCCATTTCACTTACACAGATAATTTTTATTTGTAATCGAGAACTTATACACCTATTTTTATACTTCTAAGTCCAGAAATGAGAAAATTTCCATACAAAACTTAACCCCCCATTTTAACCTTTTAGGGGGGAATTTTATCCATTTTACTTACACAGATAATTTTGAATTGTAGTTGAGAACTTAAACACCTATTTTCTTACTTCTAAGTCCAGAAATGAGAAAATTCCATCTAAACTTCACCCCCTATTTCACCCCCTTAAGGGATGAGTTTCTAAAAATCCTTTCTTAGTGCTCATTTACATCATGAAAAGAACTTCTATACCAAATTTCAAGTTTCTAGGCCCAGCGGTTCGGGCTGTGCGTTGATCTATAAGTCAGTCAGTCAGTCAGTCAGTCAGTTTCTTCTTTTATATATATAGATTTAACGTAAGGTACTATTTTTCTACCGATATCGTATGCTCGTACCATTTGACAGATATACTTCAGGATAGATTCATTCAGTCATCATAATTAATAATATAAATTTGCAGCGACACCGTCAGTGCTGATCAGATAAAACCTAAGGCTAAATAATTTTACGAGAGAAACTTATTATGTCGCAACCTTCACCCTTAAAATCGAATTAACCGCCTACAAAAACAGTCCTCCAGTTCCAGCGTCAAAAGCGTAAATAAGCAAAGACTTAAAACAAACCTAAACAGAACAAACAACATCTCCATAATTGAGGTCGCATTCTCATTATCCCGAGTCCAGAATCAATTAAACTTGGCGGTTACACTAAAAAATAATGGCGCGGGTTTGTTTGCGAGCCGGATAATACATAATTTGAATGTGTGGCGGCCCAAAGCCCGAACTATTTAATTAAGGCGAGTGTCCGGGCTTTCACGAGCGCCGGAAAAATGCAGCGCTATGGGATTACGCTTTCGTAAAACCCGCGGCTGTGAAAAAAGTCGTGGAAGCCAGTAGTTTTGGCCTATGGCCTCTCAAGTGAAGGATCTTGATTTCACGCGCAATGTTGAGTTTTTCGGAACTTAAGTGCAAAATTACATTTTAAATTTACCATGATTTTGATGATTTCGGTGAAGGAAAGCATCGTGAGTATAACCGTACGTACGAAGCAGTGGAATGGTTTGTGTGAAAATCTCATTCCGCTTTGGGTCAGCGTGGAAACTTACAGCCCATGCTCTCTCATACTGTGGACGGGTCGGAGACGAAGACCCGCGGCGGTTTAAAAGCTCCCCATACTTGCAGGAACATCCGTGACGCTCGCTTGTTTCCCGGAAAAATGCCAGAAAGTATTCGGCACCCGTATTGACCCTGTTAGTCCTGCCCAGTTATCTCTATTCGCGATAATCTTCCTATTATAAGAACTCTCTCTCTCGTCAAGGAAGGTTCGTTTAGTTCATTGTCGCTTTGTATTGAATTCAATTACGCCGCGCAAATGGAGCTCAGTCGTCCGTTTTCATGCGACGTTGTCTCCGCGAACGACCGTACCTCGTAATCAGTTCTTTCAGGGACGCTGATAAACATAAAAGGAGATGAATGCTTAGGTAGCGATTGCAGCAAACTTGGCTTGACTCGTCAGGACCAAAAGGCCCGTGTGTGTTAACCCTGCCGCTGTCCACTAATCAGCTGCTGGTGAACAAAGGCCAACAACCCTCCGCGTGCTCGTTACCCTGCTGCTCTTTTTGCTCGGTCCGTTTTTGTATTTTTTTATTAGTCCGAGAGATGTTTCTAAAAATCATTATCTTTGTGGAGTTAAGGTTGTACTATGTGCGCGTTTGTGAATTTCCTGACGTACGTTAATGTATACGGGTACTGGGTATACGTTCGTGTATCACATAATTTGCCTTTAACGACTTGTATTGGATAAAAATATTATCATCATCATCATACCTACGCTGCTTCTTGCACTACGTAAAGCGTCGATAAGCACTCTACAAGATGGACTGATGAACTGGGAGGTTGCAGAGTCTAATGGACGTGTGCAGCGCAGAACAGCAGGGCTACTACGAAACTCGAAACTCGAAGTTCGTGTCGTGCGGTCCCTCTGACACTTATACTATTTAATACGAGAGTGAGAGGGACGGTACGATACGAACTTCGAGTTTGGAGTCTCGTAGTAGCCCTACCGGTCATTGTAGCGTTCTTTAGGGGAGGACTACTCGTATGTCCAGTAGTGGATGTTTTTTGGCTAATTACGATGACGATATACAGTAGATGGAACAGTTACAATAGTTCTTTCTTTAGTTCCCGAGCGATTAATGATGGTCTTTAAGCAACAACTTTTTTTCATTAAGAATTAAATACAACAACAAAGTTATCAGCTTTCTTAGGAAAGGAAAGGTCATGTAATCGATCAGTACCCGTATTAAAGGCTGGTCGGTCCCGCCGCGGCCGCGGTCCAGCGACGGCCGGCACCGGCCGCGCGCCGATCGTAATGTATGCCACCGTCGCCGCCCGCATTAATAACCCTGATCGCTTACGGCGTTTAGATGCAAAATATATCGCCGCGATTTGTCACCGGAATATGCTGTGCTTTGTTAGACGAAGAAAAATGGCGGTAAGGGCGAACGCCTCGCGAGCCGCGACCAACGGCGAGCCATAAATCTTCACGGGTAGCACCTTCTATTTGGGTGAATTTCAACAAGCTTGAAATTTACCTAATTTTGGTGGCTTTTTTTATTTTTGTTGTCCGAGTCAAAATGATATATCAACAATACGTTACAAGTCATAATAAATATTGTGTCGTAATGGCCCTTCATTATACATAGTAGTTTTGGAGATATTATGATTTTAGTAATTTGATTACCACCAAAATTGCTTGTACCCACCAAAATTAGATATATTGGCCACCAAAATTGCACATCTACACCAAAATTAGATGTACTTGTGCTAATTCAAGGTAAAACAATATTTTTCTTGATCAAATTGTCTGCTGGATATAAAAAGAAAATAAATGTTTTATTAATCGTTTTAATTGTACCAAAATCTCTACGAAAATACAATGTTTAACTCGTAGTAACAAAATAGTACATTGTGTCTTAAGGGCGGTAAATAAGGAATTACGAACGAGAGTCTATTAGAAGCCCGAAGTCGATGATAATGCAATTATATTTTCATCACACTTGCTCTGAAACAGTGTCGTAACATGCAGGCTACCATGGTTGCAACCCCCAAATAAAACCCTCGACCTTAATGTGCTTGTCATGAAACCCGTGGTCGGTAAATGAGTCATTGCCGGTAGTAATTTTCTTGTCATGAAGCCCAAGGTCGGTAAATGAGTGTGATACTGCATGGCGTGCTGGTCGTGCTGGCGTGCAGGAGCACGTCGGGCGCATGGTCAGGCTGGGGAGGGCGGCGCGGAGGCTGGCGCTGCCAAGAGCGTAGTCAGCGGTATCGGCAATTTTAAAAAAAAAATTAGTTTAGTTTTTACAAATATACAATTTTACTCGCAAATGTGATGAAAAACATTGTATGTCGCACGGGCGGTACTAGAATTACGAACATCGACTAACTAAAGCTCAGTCTTCGACTTCGGACTTCTAATAGACTCTCGTTCGTAATTCCTTGTTTATCGCCCTTAAGACACAATGTACTATTCTTTTCGAGGACTTCTTCTCTTGATTGTTTTTTCTTCCGGTTAGCCATTCCTAAAAAATAAATTAAGTTTTTAAAGTCAAAAGTCAAAGTAAAAATATCTTTATTCAATTTAGGCTATAACAAGCACTTATGAATGTCAAAAAAAATCTACTACCGGTTCGGAAAAACCTCTGCTGAGATGAATCCGGCAAGAAACTCAACGAGGTATTATTACAAATAGTGATATTTTATAATTTAGTTTTATAGTAAAGTAGGTATCTAAGTATTAAATATAATGACCCGGATAACTCACGTCTTAAATCGAGTTTAGCTCGACATGTTTCGGGCTAATCCGTAGCCCTTCGTCTTCGGAGACGTGAGTTATCCGGGTCATTATATTTAATATGAGTGAGTCTCACGTAGTTTCATGTTAGGTATCTAAGTGTTTATATTTTACTTGAAATAAGTGCATTGAGTCAATAATGTTGTAAATGCAAAGTTTTAAATGTAAAAGGCTTAAAAATGAAATTATAATTATGTGGATGGGCTTCAAATTACCACCAAAACCACCAAAATTGATCCACCAAAATTAGAAAAAGTGCATAAAAAAATGATTAAAAAAAAACCGTATCATTCACTTCCAATTTAACTTAATATTTTAAAAAGGAAACTTTTAACATGCCTCGCATATACTTCATACAAAAACAAGTATTGCTAAGTCATTAGTTACATACACCACCAAAATTGCATTAAAAGTATTTTAACACACCAAAATTAGATACTTACGTGCTTGGCGGACAGATCCAGCAAGAAATGGCACGTGTGTCATCGCTCAGTGCAGGAGCGGAACTAAACGCACAGGTTAACACACGTTTGTTGGTCTTATTGCGTTTCGTTCGACCACAAAAACATCTTCAATATTTACCACCAAAATTGCCAATTTCACATGGACAACTTTTAGTGCCTAGTTTTGAGTATAAATTCATATACTAATATTTATTTATATATTCTTATAAGATACTTGAAGTAATGAAGAATAAAATACAATGCATTTTTAGTTAAATAAATGGATGTTATGGTTCTATCATAGACATTCATCAAGAACAACGGATACTGGACGCCACACCAAAATTATGATTTGAATTAAAAAAAAAATTTAATAAACATTAATGACTTTTATAAAACTTTGCAATTTGGCTTTAGATAAAATTTGTGTTTTCTTTTTAGAAAAAAAATTAAACCTCTAAAACAATTAGTCCACACCATAATTATCAGCTCTGCCGCCAAATTTTCTCGCTGAGATAATCACCCATTTATGCAATAGATAAGGTTTTGCTTGAATCATTTTAAATTGTAGTGTGATATAAATAATTTTGGTTAAAAAAACCCTTGAATTTAGCGAATTTGGATAGTAGTAGTTTTTTATGCTTGGTGCAAATTTTTAATAAATTTCCTAGAGGTTCGAGTATCTGTACAAACAGGATTGTAGGTATTGAATTTAAAATTACTTATCCCATCAGATCACCAAAAACATTATTAATTAATTTTTAACACAAGATTTTTTCGTTGACTATATTTGCATTTTAATTCAACTCGCATATACCAATACCAATTTTAAATCAATCCGACCACTAGATGTGGACTGATTTCATCTTCCAGGACTTGAATTATACTAATAGGGTAAGTTTTATAAAATATTGTAAAATGCTTGCATAAAATTATAGCGATTGTAACTTGAAGACAAAAAGCTTTCCAACTTTAAGCAGTTTTATTTCTCACGAACCAGTTTCACAGTAGCCTCTCGTTTATCCAAAACTGCTTTGAGTTTATTTCTCTGTAACATCTGAATTTACTGCCGGCTCTCTGCGCGACGCTTCATTTCGTTTGTAATAGTCGCGGCGACAGCGCTGCCTCGAGCTGGAAAGCAGTGCTAGCACGTTTTACATTTCCTCATTTGTGCCTCAGTGTGTCTTCTTCCCACCAAGCTAGAAAGTAACGCACATGGTGACAATACAAGTCTTGCAACTCGTTCCATCGCGGTCCCCTAGCGCGAGACGCCGGCCGCAGTGGACAAATGCAATTTTCTTCTCCAACAATATTGTTCTGCACTACATTGTACTGAAGCCAGGTGTAAAGGTGTTAAATATTTATCTTATTCTGCATCGTGCTGTTTCGTAAAAGGTTTCACAATACGAGAGAATCTCAAATGGCCATGTCTGAGTCTTATAGCGCGTAATATAAATTGATCACTTCGTCCCATCTGTCTGCCTGTTCGTCATATTGTAGCACGTATTCTGTGGAATGAAATAGTATATTTTCTTCAATTGCTACAAGTTCTATGTCTTAGTTAGGTCAAGATTTAATGTTCTGTGTTGAGCGAGGTTTAATCTAGGTTTAGTTTAGTCGCTTGACATCCCAAAGTGAAATTTCTAGCCTAAGCTTTATCATCATCAGCTGAAAGACGACAAGGGTTCTTAGAACACTCAAAGAATGACAATTTACATTCACGTTGCTCGTGATGTCATCAGGTCACCTAGTGCGTGGTATTTACATGCTGGCACAGTTAAAGGATATCAAAGTAGGATAAGCACTAGTTATTTCGTGCCGAGCTCAAAATAGCCAGACTTATGAGAAGGTCAATGTAAAATATAATTTTTGTAATGGTATGAGTTAGCGGGCCGATAGTGGCTGTGGCGTGCAAAGAGCTTGTTAGCGGCGGACGGACCTCGCCACAAACACTCGTATTATAAATCGCTACATTCCTCCGCAACTACGCGTTAAAGCCACTTTCAGTAACCCAAAGTCTCCACAAAGTTGAGATTCATGAGAGAGCTAAAAATCTAAAGTCTCGAAGACCTGCAGGAAAAATCGTGCCAACAATCGTGCAAACATTTCAATTCTTTTTAGTCACTTTATGATGAATGGCCACTGCCAGAGGATTGCAGGATATGTGACCTCAATCAGCCTATAAAAGGCTATAATATAAAATAGTGCCAGTGCAATTAATTCCACCGACATTTCTATATAATTACAGGGTTATTAGTATAATATAATTACAAGGTTTTTATCTAGTTTCTTGCTGCTGGCCCAAATATTTTTATCAATGATTTTCCTTTATCCTTTGCCACGATATTTTGCTCCTCTGTTTTATTGCGACGTAGCGACCACCTCTTTCTTTGTGCCGGCTGGTCACAATTAGAGCGGGAAACCGATGTCTCGTTGCTGTATCCGCTTACATTGTTAAAGAACAAATTCCTTTGGTCGCTCTGTTTTTCGCACGGACTACCAATTTTATACCTCTCTGACAATCTTTGTAGTATTTAAAATATTTTTTATCCTCATTATCTAACTAATACAATATGTCTCAAAACTTTCTCTCAAATAAGAGGGCTTAAGCCATAGTTCCCATGCAGGCCTCGTGTGGATTGGAAACGCGCACGCTATTGAGTATCTTCTCAGGTTTGCTGTCAGGTGTGATGTTCGTTCGGACTCACGTAAACACTAGATGAAATATTCTAGGTTTAGTTTTTAATGATTCATGGCTATTAAACAATATATTTGTAACGGAATGTAAACCGCATTTACCTGTAATGAGCTCCCTATATTTTGACGCAGTCACATGCATCATGTCAGTGGTGGGTGTCAAATCATGATCAAGGAACAGACTGAAGAATTTGCGGGTGCATACAACTGCGTCAAAATATCGGAGCTCAAAAGTAAAATATCTACATATGAATTTAAATATTGTAGTTTCTAGATTAATTCTAAATTGCCTAACATGCAGTAAATGTACGTGTAACGCTGCTGCGTTGGGTTAAATGAATGTTATGACCTTAACAGGTTTTAGAGAATTCTTATTTCTGTTCTTAAAGTCGTTACACGTAGCCTCTAAATCCAGAGCTACACGCCGTTCATTGTGTAGTTCCATTACAAAAAGGTTGAGGCTGGCTCGTGGCCGCAACTCAGTGCCTAGGCGTTCAGGTCGTTAGCTCGATTTACGGCGCAGCGCGGGGGCCGGGGCCGGTGGACCCTGACCCACGACCCCGAGGACCGCTCGTTACCAGTCGCTTAGCTCGCGTGCCTGATTACTGGAACCAACATTAATCCTTCATACGCGCTCCAACAAGGCTTCCCTCGTAAATGAATTAACGCGACGTTGCGAATGAAATATGGCGGTGGAAATGTCAACTGGTGCTTGGAGTGAAAAATAATGCTTCACGCGAAAATGTCGATGGCTCAAATCAAGTAATCCTACTAATGTAGTCACTGGCACAAGCCCTCTCTACACTCTACATATAAAGTTACCTATTACTGCGTACATACATTCGAGGGCCAGATTTTTCGCCGCTCAGTATAATTATACCAACAGCTTGGATGTTTGCAAGTTTGTTAGTACATCACGCAAAATCAAACGGATTTAGATGGCATTCGGGATTGCATAGTTCTCTCAGCACTTCAATCCCATTCTTCGCAGACAAAGTTGCGACCAACAGCTAGTGAAATAAAAAATGTAAATGAATAGTTTGCAAGGGAGTTACATGTTTCGATAAGTAAACAAATGAATTTAAACAAAAAGATGCCAATTCATGATAATTTCGAATACGGCACATGATCTAAACTGCCTACTCTGTGCAACATCTGCACGATCCTTAAATCACCGTGTAAATATACTGAGGATATTTACCACTTGCAGATCACTGCTACGCCGCCGCGTCGCAAACTGCACGGCAGAGTGACAGTGTCAGCCCTCAGGGGGCTTTGTAACTTGGCACCAGCTTTACCTATCACAACTACAGTACCAATGTTTCAGGGGTATTTCTCGAATATTCTAATGTTATCATCATCACTCTTGTTGTTAATGTCACAGATGATAATGTCCGAAAGTTAATTATATTTAACTATCTTTAATGTTTATAATGTTTATTCAAGCATTTACAAACGTCAGAAAACCTACCACCAGTTAGCAAAAGCCTTCTGTTGATAAAAATCCGACGAGAAAATCAACCAGGTATATTTTTTCAAAACAGATCTACAACAAAAACTTTAAATACACTAATTTTGCTATTAGTAGTAAGGGATCGCTAATGCAGATCGAAACTATATACATATTCTGTCTATTGTGTGATCAGAACTACTTTAGGAACTCCAAATGTAGTATTTATTCTTAGTTGTAGTGTGTACAGACCGAGTTACAGAACTCACCGTTGTAGACTGAATTAGTAATATCGCCGACGTTCCCCGCGGCGTGACGACTGAGCGCGTCCACGAAGCTACCTTTTGTGCGAATGCTATGCTGAGTCAACAATTATAACTTTGCTATAGTGACTAAGTACCTACTGACAGCGCATACTTTTAACCATTATTTGCCATACCGTGCACCGTGAAAAGGATAGACTAATCTCTTCCGTTGGGGTATCATTGAATAAAAAAATATTAAGAAAATACAAAATATCCATAGGACTAAAACTAGTATTAAATTAAAATAACTACAACTAAAACTTTAATTAAAAAAGAGAGGTGGGCCTCTTGGCATTATGCCCATCACGCAGGCAGCATTCCCGCGTTGAACTGCGATTGAGATTCTTTGTGCGAGAAAGCTGCCGGCGCGAGGGTTGCCTGTTGCCTCCCTTAACCTATTGCTGAGCTCCCTGTGTAGCTCCAGCGCACCCTTACCCCAAGGACCTAGAGTCTCGACGCCGAAAGCAAAGAAATGTTATTGGGCACCGAGACAGCTATATAATAATAATCTATAGTCTCTTCCTGTTTGTATGTTTGTAGGTTTGTATGTTAACTCTTTATTGTACTAAAAAAAGACACAAAATAAAATTAAAAAATACAAGTTTGTGTCCTAAAGGCGAATTTTTATTTCCTTTGGCTGTCGGTGGCTGATTGAGGCAAGTCCACTGCCGATTTCGCAGTTCATAAAAAAAGGCGACTGATAGCGGGAGATTTGCATTATCGGTATATGTAACTTGGTACGGTTTTTTCTCGGCTTTTGTGAATAATAATTATTATTATCCCTTTAAGTACTAACATTTATGCTTCCGAAACATGGCCTCTTACAGTAAACATGGTTAAGAAACTCAAAATCGCTCAGAGATCCATGGAGAGAGCCATGTTAGGGCTTAGTTTGAGAGACAGAGTGCGGAATGAATGCATCCGGAAACGCACCAAAGTAACAGACATCTTGATATGCATTGCACGACTGAAATGGAACTGGGCAGGGCATGTGGCACGCCGAGTGGATAACCGCTGGGCCCATAGAGTGCTGGTGTGGAGACCACGGACCACAAGAAGAAGTGTAGGAAGACCCAGATGAGATGGTCTGATGACATAAAGAGTTACGCCGGACCGTACTCAGGAAGACGGAGAATAGGACAGAGTGGAGGAGTTTAGGAGAGGGTTACATCCAGCAATGGATAGATAAAGCCTGAAAAAGAAGAAGAAGATCGCTTTAAGGCATCTCTACCAGTCAACCTTTGAGTGGATGAGAGGAACATTCAGACAGTCACTACACACTCACTATATTCGAAGGTTTAATTTAACAGATACCCTATGTTAGAGTGAAGAGCAGCGCACACTTTTGTCAACTACGCTACGATGCTGAACTCGAACACATCTGAAAGCAAGGTGAAACCACCGCACTGTTTTTCCAAGAAAGTCATCACGAGGGATCGCTACCAATCCAGAACCATAAAAGAGATTACCTAACCGTTAAACAAACTATTCATCATATCAAACCGCCCGAACCTTATAAAACGTAACGTACCACAGCAATTCATTAACCCAACTAGCGGCGGTGGCGTGCGGCGGGCGCGTTTTGCTCTTCCGGCTGCGCGGGCGATGCAGGAGGAGGGGAGGGGGGGGGGGTGATGGACGTCGTGATAGCCTCGTGTGCGACGATAGTGTTGCGGGTGATGGAAGGGCGTTGAGATTGTGACTCCAACTGAACACGCTTCAACGGTATCGTTGGGTTGGTCGTTTAACTCGACGTTTAGGCACAGTTTAAGTGACTACGAGTATACAATAGACTCGCTTTTAACTGCTGCTGTATTTACCTGCCGGCCATTTTACCGCCGCGTGTTAGCAGCAGCCACAGAGTACATTGTCACCCTTCAGGCCTCTTGTCTTAATTAGAGAAGCTGAGAAGCTGCCGTTCCCACGATGGCCGAGTGTGGATTGGAATTTCACACGCCACACACGACTGAATTTCTTCGCTGATGTGTGCAGATTCACGATTTTCTTGCAAGACTAAACTCGGCTTAACAGTGGACGTCGATAGTGTTTAATATGCTTACAATATTTACTATAACATGCACACCAGGGCTAGAGCCCTAGAGGCTCTAGAGCCTGAATTTGAATTGAATTTAGCAATGCGACGGGACAAGTCGAAGTGACTTTGAAATTCTCGAGAACTCGTATGTGTCGTGCATATGTAGCAGTCTTACACGTTTGTTAGCAGTAGAGCAAGTTGAAACGTTGTAGTTGATAAGTCTTTAAGCTGTCTACGGAAAACTAGATATAGTAACAACTGGAAATAAAAGACGTCCTGTCGCAGCGATATTCTATTGCAAGAATGACAATAACATCCTAAGCTACCCTCCACAAATTATAATAAGTTGCATCTACCAGCCATACAAACACCCTTCCTCTTAAATACCTACTTAGATATTGTTCTTAATTTACTATACTAAACTAGCTTGTACTATTTTAAGTTACAATGTTTTTACTATCCATTGGGTACAAACAATGTTACTACTTCCTAATCAATGTCAAAACCATATCTCTTAGGCATGTTCTTATTCTCCGAGGCGGTCCTCCGATGTCTCTGGGCGGGACTGTGTGCACTGCGGTGGGCGGGGCGCGCAGCGCGGCTCCGGCGCGGGCGCTCTCTCCGGCTCGGGCGCGAAGTCCCGCGAGCCTCGGGGGTTGTTGCGGCTGACTTTCCGGTTCACCTCTTGTCGATTCTCTTGACCCTCTTGTACTTCCTCTATCTCGATGGGATAACTAAACAGACTCTTTCTCAGCTGATCGACATGTCTCTTAACGACTTCCCATTACCTCTGTCCACTATATAATTACGTGTTTCTAAAACCTGAGCGAACGGTTTCGGACCCATCTCCCGGATCTGAACTCTTGACTCCATACCTGGTCGCCTGGCATAAATTGATCTCGGCTGACACCTTTCGTATCACGAATTTGCTTCCGCTGTGCCTCTTGCACTTTATATTCTGTGGCGCCGTCTCGAGTGGAGCAAGTCCAGCGCGAACGCAGTGACCTTCGCTGTAGCATCATTGCCGGTGTTTGCCTGTTGTACTATGTTCACTATGCGGTAACTCATCAAGTACGTTTGGAGGGCTATCTCAACATCCACCTTTTCTCTGGCTGCTTTTTTTAAGCTCGTTTACAAAGTTTTACGGCCCCTTCGGCGGCTCCATTCGATGATGGATGATAAGCCGGCGCAAACAAATGCTTATGCCGTTGTTTTTCTAAAAATCACTTATCTCCTGACTGGAAAACGGTGGGCCATTGTCTGAAACCATCTCTTTTGGCAATCCAAATCGGGCAAATGTTTTCTCTTAAATCTTGGTAACGGCTGTAGCTGTGTTCTGGTCATTAAAAATGCTTCAATCCATTTACTTGTGGTCTATTAAAATGAAAACGATTTTCCTTTCGAACGTCCCAGAAATCCATGTGCAGCCGACTCCATGGTCAGTGTGGTACGGCCAGGCTGCGGCGGCGCCCGCGGCGGTGCGGCGGCTCCGCCGGCACCACGGCGCACTCGGCGGAGCAGCGCTCGATGTCCGAGTCGATGCCGGCCCACCACACGTAACTGCGGGCCAAGCTTTTTCATTTTAACGATGCCCAAGTGACTAACGTGTAGCTCCTTGAGTATAAATGTTGATACTTTTGGTACCACAATACGGTAACCCCACATTATACACCCGTTATCGATGTACAACTCATGTCTCCGGTTGAAAGGGCTGAAAATGTTCGCCTTCGCAAGTGTTCGGCCATCCTTCTTTAATAAACCTCCTTATCGATCTCAGAGTCTGATCTCTTTCTGTTTCGTGTCTAATCTGCTGGCTCGTGATAGGTAAGAAGTCCTGAACGAACTTTAATAGCTGACTTCTTACCCGATTCCCTAGTGGTCCTCTGGGGTAGTCTCGACAAGGCATCGGCTCCGTTTTATTCGTCGGATGTACTCGATGTCGTACTGGTACCAGATAGTAAAATCGCCCATCTTTGATTCTACTGGCCGCCATTATAGGAATTTCTACTTTTTCCCAAAAATAGTCCACCAACGGTTGTGATCAGTCCTTAAAATAAAACTTCCTCATATAATACTGGTGGAATTTTTTTAATTCCGTAAATGATGCCAACGCTTCTTTTTCTATTTGCGAATATACTTTCTCCGCCGAATTTACACTCTCGAGGCGTACGCTATGGGGCGCTCGCCGCCGCCCGGCGCGGCTGGATGCGAGATGACGGCGCCCACGCCCACGCTGCTGGCGTCCGTCGTCAGCACCAACGGCAGGGCGGGGTCGTAGTGCGCAGTACTTCACTGGAAACCAACAATTTCTTTCCACTTTATTAAACTGCCTGTTAACTAATCTCCGTCCATTCGAATACTACGTTT